>NW_026708108.1:0-173537 GCF_902713425.1 Acipenser ruthenus
GGGGGACTCCAGTTAAGATAGGGTGAGGTGTGGAGGTTGCTCCACGCCAGGTTACCTGGTAAGTGCGGTTGGAGAGGTAGGAGGAGAACCAGGCCAGAGCAGTGCCAGAGATCCCCAGGTCAGCAAGAGATGATAGTAGAATAGAGTGATCAACAGTGTCAAAGAGAGCAGAGAGGTCGAGGAGAATTAGGACAGAGGAGAGAGAGGCAGCTAGGGCACACTTAATTGAGTTGGTAACAGACAGGAGGGCGGTTTCAGTGGAGTGAGCAGAGCGGAAGCCAGATTGGAGAGGGTCAAGCAGAGAGTGGTTGGACAGGAAAGCAGAGAGCTGGCGGTGTACAGTCCGCTCGAGGGTTTTGGAGAGGAAGGGTAGGAGGGAGACAGGACGGTAGCTCTGGAGGGAGGTGGGGTCGAGGGTAGGTTTTTTGAGGAGGGGAGTGATAGAGGCTTTTTTGAAGGCAGAGGGAAAGATGCCAGAAAGTAGAGAGGTGTTGAGGAGGGAGGAGATGAAGGGGAGTAGAGCAGGAGCAGCAGCTTGAAAGAGGTGAGTGGGGAGGGGGTCCAAGGCACACGTGGTGGGTTTGTGACCCTGGAGCAGGGAGGAGAGGTCAGAGTCTGAGAGGGGCAAGAAGGTGGAGAGGGAGGGCGAGTTAGTAGGGGATGTAGTGGGTGTAGGGGTTGGAGCAGGAGGGGGTGCGGGGGAGGGAGAGGTGTTAAAGTGTTTGCGGATATCTGAGATTTTAGAAGAGAAGAAGGAGGCAAAGTCGTCAGGGGAGATAGAGGAGGGAGGAGGAGGGGGGGAGGGTTTAGGAGGGAGGAGAAGGTAGAGAATAGTTTACGTGGGTTGTTAGTGGAGGCTTGGATTACAGATTGGAAATAAGCACATTTAGCAGAGGAGAGAGTAGAGGAGAAGGAGGAGAGGAGAGTGCGGTAAAGGTCTAGGGCAGCAGGGAGTTTGGTTCTCTTCCATTTCTTTTCAGCAGATCGCAGTGTGATTCTTGCCGAGCGTAGCACAGAGGAGAGCCAGGGATGGGGAGGGGAGGGGCGAGCAGGTCGGGAGGTGAGGGGACAGAGGGAGTCGAGGGAGGAGGTGAGTGAGGAGAAGAGGGTGGAGGTAGCAGAGTCTACGGAGAGTTGTGAAAAGGAGTCGATAGGAGGGAGGTGAGAGAGAGCAGTGGAGGCAAGGACAGAGGGGGAGAGAGAGCGGAGGTTACGGCGAGAGGTGACAGTGGGGGTAGGAGGAGCAGGGAGAGGGGGGAGAGACAGAGAAAAAGAGATGAAATAGTGATCAGAGAGGTCCAGGGGGGTGACAGAGAGGTTGGAGGGGCAGCAGGCCCTGGAGAAGGTGAGGTCCAGTTGACGGCCAGCTTTGTGGGTAGGAGGGAACGGAGAGAGACAGAAGTCGAAGGAGTGAAGGAGAGGGAGGAATCCAGCAGAGTGGCTGGGGTTGGAGAGATGGATGTTGAAGTCACCCAACAGGACAGTCGGGGTAGACAGAGAGGGGAGGGAGGAGAGTAGATAGTCGAGTTCATCCAGAAAGTGAGTGAGAGGCCCAGGGGGGCGGTACAGAACAATGAGCAGGAGTTGACAGGGAGAGGTTAGTTGGACTGCATGAAATTCAAAGGTACTGACAGAGAGGGAGGTGAGATTGGAGGGGACAGAAAAGAGTAAGGAGGGAGAGAGGAGAAGACCCGTCCCACCTCCCCGTCCAGTGAGACGCGGGGTATGGGACAGGACGTAGAGAGAGGACAGGGCAGCAGGAGTAACAGTGTTATCAGGGGACAGCCAGGTTTCAGTAAGAGAAGGAAATCGAGCGAGAGGTGGGAGGCAAAGGCAGAGATGAAATCAGCTTTGTTAGCAGAAGAGTGACAGTTCCAGAGTGCACCAGAGAGTGTGCGGGAGGGGGGGAGAGGCAGAGAAATGAGGTTAGAGGGGTTGGAGGAGCAGCAGCGGAGGGAGGGCAGAGGACGAGGACGGGAGGACAGAACAGGGATGTGAGAGACAGTCATAGCAGGACAAGCAAGACAAAAGGCACAGTAGGAGCAGTGGGGTGGAGGATACAGACCTGACTAGTAGATGGCTTCTTCCAGAGCGCTGTTAGGTTCGTATCTATTCGACCAGTGTCTTAGCGCAGGCCTCCCCTTTCTGGACTCCCACAGCTAGACTCCCGGCTCTTTTGTTGAGGCTCACAAACATTCCTCTGTCTCTGTTATCTCTGAGATTCTCCCATCACCCTATGCAACCAAAATAGAGCAGAACAGAGATCCTTTCCACAAATGCCCATAAATGGTCATATTTGCTGACCCTGCATTCCAAAATACCCCACCTAAACTCTGTGCTCAATATCTCTCCATTGAATGTACCATACATCCCAAATATTAATATGGACTATCAAATTTCCTTACAGAGGTATATGTATATTTGGTGGCAAACTGTCACAGTGGCACTCATCAATGCATGGAACCTCTATAGGAGACAGCAGAAGAAATTAGTGCCCCAGAAGAAACCCATGGCCCTGTGAAGGTTTCCGGCTGTCTTGTTGCTGCCTCTCTGACAAGTGCTGGTAAAGGCAAAAAGAATCATGTCAGACCAGCAGCCTGCCCAGAAGCACCACCACCCCGCTACAAGGGCTACACCTAACATGCCTCCGGATGTGAGAAATTACGGCTGTGCCAACATGGGGAAGCAGACAGATACTTTCTAGGTTCCTCTATGTGTTTCTTTTTGCTCCTCAGCATGTTCCTTTGTTGCAGGCTTTTTAAGCTGTGCCAGTGTGGCCAATTTGTATTAGTTTCAAGTGGGGGATAATCAGTTGCAGGGCATTAAAAAACAAAAATCCAAACTATCAAAATGTTATCACACAAAAAATCTAATAAAGTAGAAGGTGAATAAATAAAAAAATGCTTTACATCATGCACATAATAATAAACACAATTATAAAAAAAAACCTTAATGCAAATAAATAGGGCATTTTCTTATAAGCTATATTTACTTGGTATTATTTGCTATGAGAAATTAAGTTCTGCAAAACATATGTGATTAAAAGGAAGTGTGCTGGATGTGGTGACTTCACAAAGATGTATTGTAATTGAGAAACCACCAAGTCTATTTTGATGTATGGCAAAGTCCAAGGGAAATGGTGTGCTGAGCAAGTGTAGTTTGTGAGGGGCCAGTAAAAAGTGTTGAAAATGTAGCACAAAGAATTTCTAATAGGGTTTGAAGGGTATACAGCAGGTGGTGGCGGGACTCTCTTCACTCCCAGCTGGTGTAAAACACCAATATTCCAGAATGGTACTCGGGATACTGTGCTGCTGGAAACATTTCCTTTTGGATGAGACGTTAAAATGGATACTGGGATACTGATAACTGCTCATTAAAGATCCATTCATTATCTGTAACCACTTAATCCCATAGAGTGTTGAGGTGAGCCGGAGCCTTACCCTGTAGACATAGGGCGCAAGATAAGGACTACACCCTGGACGGGATGCCAGTCCATCGCAGGGCAACTAAGGGGCAATATAAAAAGGCCAATCCACTTAGCCAGCATGTCTTTGGATTGTGGGAGGAAACCAGAGTACCTGACAAATACTCACACGAACATCATTAAAGATTTCTTGGTGCTAATTAAATGATTAGGCAGTAGGAATGCTAACCCTGGTATCCTGACTAAATTCAAATTTAGCCACTTTGGCCTTTTTAAATGACCCACAGAGTTGAATTGGCTAAGCGAGTCTTCACTTCTCATCTGAACTGCTGTGTCAGTGTGCTGGGCATAATAGCTGCAGTGTGGATGAAGGGAGTCCCTTTCTTCCTGTAAAGAGATTTGGGGTCCGATGGCATGAAAGAAACTATATACATCTGGCAATTGTGAGTTCAGAGTGTAGGGACCCGGGTCAGTCACCCTCAAAAGGGTGAGAAATGTTACCCTGTCTGGTCTGGTAGAAGGGATTCTGCCCAGGCTCTTCAAATTCTATACGACAGCATGCGCAGAGCTAAATAGCATGTTTTTCTCCAACTCAGCTGTGGGTGAACACAAAAAGCAAGACAGTCTGTTTGTAATGTCAGACCTCCCACCTATGGACTAATACAAGTGTGTACTGCAATAAAGTAACAGCCTAGGCAGTTATTAAATGGCAGGTTGAAACACTGTAGCATTCTATCAATACCAAGACTGCATATGACTGAATTATCAACTGTACCAAACTATCAATCTAGGCATTAAGGAAGTCACACAGGTTGGTAAAATTAGTTTCATTCTATCCATCCCACTTGCAGTTAACCCTATAGCCAGTGTAAATGTGTTTAAGTAGGGCAGCAGTGTGGAGTAGTGGTTAGGGCTCTGGACTCTTGACCAGAGGGTTGTGGGTTCAATCCCAGGTGGGGGACACTGCTACTTTACCTAGATTGCTCCAGTAAAAACCCAACTGTATAAATGGGTAATTGTATGTAATAATATTATTATTATTTATTTCTTAGCAGACGCACTTATCTAGGGCGACTTATAATCATACACAAAAATACATTTCAAGAATCACAGTACAAGTATTAATACAATTAAGAGCAAGATAAAATACAATGACTTCTGTTCTAGCAAGTACAAGTATATGACAAAATACGATTCAATAACGGAGCAAATGGATCCATGCAGACTGACTACATATTATTATTATTTTCTCTATTTTCTAAAACCACGTGCAGGAATGAAGGTCAAAGTTTGCACATGTGCAGTACGCTATCAGAATAAGTTTTCAGAAAAGTGCGTTTACATGATATACATTTGGTTCGTTTTCGGAATTGAATCGGAAATTTCTAGGTGCTGTTTTCCGAAAACTGATCTAAGGAATATACATGGCTTGATATCAGAATTAGTTTTCCGAAAAATATCGGAATTCTTATGCTCATGTAAACGCACTGTATGATACCCCTTGATTTTAAATCCCTGAGGTTGAGGGCTGAATAGTGCATTTTCAATGACAATAGGGCAGAAGAGCACAGCATACAAGACAGGATTACAAGTCCATCTGAAAAGACAGAGTTCTGTGAATCAAGACTACCGTGGTTTTCATTTTCTTTGGATCGCAGTGCTGTTATTGTCGGTAAGATTAAGAAATAAAGATTTCACTCTCCAGCTTTGTTTTTGTGCTGATCTCCCTTGCCTCTAAATACTTTCAATTTTTTATTGGTATTTAGTAGGGTGAACAGTAAGGAGAGAAAGTCGGTAGTCTGGTTCACCCAAGGTAGTGTATGGTTTGTTTTCTTTTGTTGTTAAATTATTTAGACAGTTTACTTGGTTTTAATAAATAAACGAGTGTACAATAGTTAGTGCATTGCTTTATTAGCAACCTATCAGAATTTTGTCCGGTTTGAGATCATGCGTATGTTTGTTTCTCTTTTTATAGGAGACGTGTTGGCCACTGTTTTGTTTCTGTTGAATTGTTTCAATTTGATTTTGCTTTCGTTGAGTTTTGTTATTCTGTTTTCATTATCGCTCCTGTGCTTTGTTATTTATTTGTTTGGTTTGCTTTCATACATGCACTTACCTTGCATGTTGGCATTAAAACTGAAGACTCAAATAAACACTACAGTGCATAGGTTCAATATATTGCAAGCCAACAAACCTGAGTGTAACCCTTTGGGGTAGAAACAAGAACTTTAACTACTTAAAGAATTGTGTTTCTAAAGAAAATCTGAGCAAAAGCGTTGGGAGTCTGTCTTCAGCCTCCCCCAGATCACAATGCCCATAAATATTGCCCTGCCTATTTTGGGTAAGGTTTTTAAGATATGCATGTTTAATTGTATTATTATTCTTTCATTTAATTGGAAGGAACTCAAGTGGGGATCACAATATAAGAGAGACCTTGTAATTCATAGCTCCCCTTACTCCTGGAATAATTAAGGGGTGGCGTAGTCAAGTCAATAGCCCTGTAGAGAGGGCGCTACAGTACGAAGGACTATAAATGGTTATGGCACATTTTTACTTTTATTGTATTTTTCTAATGTCTGTAATTTCTTCCTAAATGTAATCATTATTAATTTACAATGTATTTAACAATTTGATCTGTAGCTGCAGATTATTATATGTTCTTAAAGAGCAGTGGTCTAAACCCATGTCAGGTTCCTAAAGTGATGGCACTGTGTGCGGCACCTCAAACATTTCAAAAATTATATATAAAAACACTGAATGATGGGGTGTACATGCATTCGAAAATTGCCTCCACATTAAGGATTTAGCACATGCATATCACTTGCATTCCTCTTGCTAAAGTAGAAGCATGGTGTTTAGATAGTGTGATTTAAATTCACATGCTTAAAATAGCTTAAAAATACCTATGTGGCAGGATGGCTTGCAGTGGTGAGGTGTGGTGACGTCACGGACCAGGAAGTAACAGAACCAAAACAGTGGATGGGCGGGTGAAAGCTGAAACGCTACGACGTTCAGCTGCTTTTATTAAATCATAATACAAAAAGGATTTAAACAAATAACAAAACACAAAACAAAAAGGCACGTTGGCCAAACAAATAGAAACAAATAAGCGTGCTGGTTTTAACCCAGCACGATACGTAGCAGTTGTTTTATTTTCTCCTCGCTCTCTCCGCTCCCCATACTCTCCTCTGTACACGGACAGCTGCAGGTTCTTATACTCTGACCGAGGGGTTAACTAGCTGTTCATTATCTTATTACCCCTCGGCCACAGTCTGCACGAGTTTAGTAAGGATGCGTGACTGTCAGCTAGTTAAATAATCAGTAGCTGATCAGCCACGTATCCTCACAGGGAAAATACAAATAATAATAAATAAATATATAGGGGCGGGACACTCCGCCACAACCATGTAAGGGCTCCCGAATGGCGCATCCAGTAAAGGCGCTCCGTGTGGAGTGCAGGATGTGCCCTATCTGGACATCGCGAGTTCGAGTCCAGGCTATTCCTTTGCCGACCGAGGATTGGAGCTTCTTGGGTGGCTGCATGGTGAGTCCGCAGTGTGAAGAAATGCGGTTGGCTGACGGCACACGCTTCGGAGGACAGCGTGTGTTCGTCTTCGCCCTCCCGAGTCAGCGCAGGGGTGGTCGTGGTGAGCTGAGCCTAAAAATAACTGGCCATTCTAAATTGGGGAGAAAATAATAAAAAAAATAATTAGCAACGACTAAATTATTTATAAAAAAAATACCATGTAAACAGAAGTCATGCTTTAGATTCCAGCATTCAAGATCCTGTTTACCTGTCATAACTTCATGCTGCTTCCCAGTATAAGCCATACATAAGAAATAATAATATTATAACAAAAACGCAAAAAGATGCCGTCCCGGTTGAAAGAGAACATTGAAACCTCATCATTTATTATTAGTACCATACGTTTGTTTTTAATTAATGTTGTTAAGTTTTGGTGAACTCTTTTTCTTATTTAAATGAAGACTATAAATTGTAACGATGGATATCTACTCTGAATTTGTGTAAGTTTTTATAGCTTGAGCCATTGTATAATAGGAATAATGCACTTCAAGTTGAGCGTCGTGTTGGGATAACATCACTTCCTGGGTGTTGGATGCACTTGGTCTGTAGTTTGTGGAGAAAGTGTGGTTTGTAGGGTTAAGACTAATATTTAAACTTATAATCATACTGTATATTCTAGATTTTTTTTAGTTAGTATTTATTTGTTAAAAAAAAGTATAAAATGAAGTTCTGCAAACCACAGATGTTATTAAAAGGAAGTGTGCTGAGGTGGTGATCTCAGAATGTAATGTTAAGATGTAATTGAGAAACCACAGAGGCTATTTTGATGGATGACAGTCAGAGAGAAATGGTATGCAGAGTAAATGCTTTTATGTGACAGAAGAAAGGTTCAAAAGAAGAGGTTTGAAAAAGAAGGATCACATGAATTATTGCATGAGCAGACTGAATTATAACTAACCAATAATATACCAACACAATGTACAACATAACCAATTCTAGCATAGAAAGAGTGGAATGGCCATGTTAAAGTAACCAATCATAAAGGGATGACAATCTAAACCTTTCCATCTTAGGGAACTAAGTTAAGATATAAGAAAGTAACACTTGAAGTTCAGCAAGACATCAGGACCTGAATCTGCTGCAGTCCAGAAAAGCCTGGTAGAAGATACTCCATCCTGACCTGAAAGAGGACTCAACCTGCAGAATGTAAGCTGGCCTTTCCTTGTTCTCATATTTCTAATGTTATTATGTTTTAATGCAGGGACATGTTTTAGCAGCCGCTAAAGTCGCAGTATCTTACAGCAAGTTTAAACAAAACCTTTTTTTTTTTTTTTACAGGATGTTCATCTTCCTAACCTTCAGTTTTCTCTGTGCAAATTCTGTCATAGGAGTTCAAAGTAAGTACCATTTTTTTCCACAATGATGTAATCTCACAAGAAATGTGAAATTGTATTAGGTAGTGATAATTTAGCAAAGGCTTCTCTTAAAGAAATTAGTTGTAAAATGAGAAACTCATCTCCACTTGCTGGTGTTTACTGTATTCTGGAAAGAGAAAAGCAGCACCAAAATGGCTGCAATTTGGAGGTCTGCTCGATCCTGAATTTTAAGCCAGACTCAAAACCGACCCGATCCTGAGCAAGCACACCTTTTTTTGGACTCGACCCGACTCAACAGTTAAGCTCTTGCAACTAAAGCATGTGTCAGAACACACAAAAAAAATGTATCAGAAATTTCACTTTTGAACGCACCCTAAAAACTATAGCCTACTATAGTTGGAAAGAAAGCGTAGGTAGCCTGATCGCATGCATTCCCCTTCAGTTCGTGTCATTAGGTTTTGTTACTGCAACATTTGAATAGTGAAAAAAGTATTGCATATATGGTACCAAGGTGGGTATTTTTTTGTTTTTTGGATTTTCACTTCTCCTTAATTTAAGGAAGTTTTGTTGGGCGTTTTCTCAGTAAATCATGCATGGTCAATTTATTACTGATGTAGGTAGTCTCAAATAATTTGTAGTGCCTGCATTTTATTTATTTAAAATGGACTCGCAGAAATGGAAATTCGTTTTTGAATTACATGTCATTACTCTGATGGTGACGGCACAAGTGACACATTTCGAAGTGCTCCGGCACAATAAAATTTAGGCTTTAAAACTGATAATACTATGTTTGGATAAACTTCCCTCAAACAGCAAAGTAAACAGCCTCCATACTTCATAATGTAGAGAATCTCTTTTGGCTGTATCGACAATACATATGAGATGCAGCATAAACGAACAGCCTGGATCCTCCAGCCATGAAGTCATGCGTACGCAGCTTTTAATTGACGTCATCATTATACTGCCAAAGGCAAGCTCATTCATCTGAACACCCCAATCACATGATCACAGCGTACCTTATCGGAATACAGCCGATGGAAACTTCATAAGACCCCCATCAAACAATTACTATTAACAATAACAATAAACGTAACAAAGCAAAAATGTCAATTTGACATAACCTATGTATTTTTGTTTTATAAATTCAAATTTGAAAGAAAAGCAAAACAGTAATCTCCCTAATACCAACACACTCTTTGTATGCTGGACATTTTGAAAGAGTGTTGATGAAGATTTATTATTTAAATACAGATGACTGTAGTACGCGATTGCAATAGGAATGTCAGATGATATGGTAATATGCATATCACTGTGTGCATTATTACATATTATTATAGTTATCCATATCACACTGTATGACATTTCCCCAATAATAATGCATCTCAGTAGCTGATAAAAGAAGCATATGAGGAATATTTCTATGTAACTGGGTTCAGAAAATAATGATGAAGATTATTTAAATCAATGTGTGGGAGCTCCCCAGGAGCAGATCTTGAAATGTATTTATTTGAAAAAAACACTAATTATGCCTTGATTTGATTAAACCATCATTATTTAATAGATTGTTTAAAAACATTATTACAGACATTTACCAGATGAATAATGACGTCTATTACAACCTGCGCACGCATTACATGGCTGGAGCTGCATGACGAGAGCTGCATGGCTATATTTATAAGGTGGGGAGAATTGTGGGTTAACCCAGATGAGTGAAGTACAAGTGATCCAGGGAATGGGAAAGTACAGGAACCCTCTGCTTTCCCAGGACAAGACAAACACTCCTGGAAGAAGGAAACTTTTCACAATCCGTGTCATTGTTTATAACATGATTATGGTAATTAATGAGAAACTTTACTAATGTTTGGGACGTCGTGCATCATGGAACTCGATATAATTGGCCATTCTTAATTGAGAAGAAATGGGGTAAAATAATTTGTCACTGAAAAAAAGGATTCTTACTAACTGACTGAATTTTTGAGTGTGTCAATCTTCTTTTATGAAATGAAAAGAGGGATCTTTGAACTGTGCTTCTGATGCAGCTGAATACCGGTTTCCAAAGGCTCTGCTAACCGATGCCAAGGTCACCATTGATAACATCCATCTGCAGAATAATGACCAACAATGCAAAGCACAAGATGCAGGAAACTGGGTGGTGGTGAGGGTACTATTCAGCGCGTGTGGAACTGCGTCTCGGGTAAGGCTGTTCCTTCATATTATAATGGGAAATTAAATAAATAGTTTTAGTATGTATTTCACTTGTACAGTACCATAGGTTATATGTATGTCAATAGAAAACAGGTTTGCTTTCAAGTGACACCAAATACTGGTTAGTTTTATAATGAATTTGCATTGCAGTAAGGTTTTGGTCATTACAAATTTAGCAATTTGTACAATTGTAAACTGATAATTACTAAAATACTTAGAATACTTAAATACCTAGCTCATGTTGGGTAAATGTTTTATGCAAATGCAATGCAATTGACATTAGTAATATTCTGCACTCACAATGGTATCCTGCAGAACACACAGGATGGACTCTACAAGCATCTGCATCAATAAAATGGTCTCTGTACTGACCTGTACTTAGATCCAGGGCTCAAGCCTTTGAATTACTACTGTACTCTAATGTTGTGAAACCTTTGATCTGCAGCATATTATGAAGAGTGCAGTACTGTATATGGTACTATTGACTGTGTTGTGCTTTGCACCAGCATCAAAATGTGTTACTTAACCTTTTAATTGGGATAAATCATTTGTAATTTGTAAGACGTTTGTAACAATTTAATTTGTAAGAAGTTTCACATTTTCTCATCAGAGATTTAAAAAAAAAAAAAAAAAATCCCTGTCATAGCATAGGCTTCTTCTCGTATGACACTGTGCAGTCAGTTATGTGCTTCTGCCCTAGTGGTACCATTGTTAAAGTTTGGTTTCAGGTAAATGTTTTTAACATATCATTAATAAAATGTATCTTGTAAAACTAAAATGGCCGTGGCTAGTGGGTGCTGAGCACATGCTAATTGTTTTCGGTGGGTGCTTGAGCCCCGGAGCACCCATGGAGCACCCAGTGCCTATTACCCCGTTTACACTACCACACCCGAGCCGAGCTGGGTCTGGAGCTGGAGCTGGCTTGCATGGTTCGCATTTACATTAAAGAAAGGCGAGCCGAGCGACTGACGTACACATAATGAACGTACTGAGTAGCAAGTTGATGATGCAATATGTATGCAATCCATACACATAAGCAAAACATTTGATTTGTCAGTTTCTAGCGAGTAAATATTTTTGCCAAATGTGTAAAACAGGGATGTATGCGGAAATATATTTATAATTTAAAAAATAAACCAAAAAGGTGTGGAGCCCTCATGGTACGGGTGTGCTAGTGTAAACGGGGTATTTGTGTCATAGCATTCAGCATATCTAAAAGAATCTAGAACACCATCAAACCCTTCTTTTAACGTTATCACATTGCTTTTTCAGGTGGAAGGAAACAAGATAGTTTATTCCAACACGGTTTATGGCACTGTTACAGACACCCCAATACCTGTACGTCGTCTTGAGATCCCTTTAACATGCGAGATGACGGCTAATGAGACCTTCAGTTTTCAGTTCAACCCTATGGTTGAGGGTATGGCTGAATCAGGGTAAATACAAGGTCTCTCTACACTTATTCAAAACTAAAGCCTTTAATGATCCAGTCACGGAATTTCCCTATGAAGTGGATCTGAGTGGGAGGCTCTACATTGAATTTGTTGTGGATTCTAAGGATACAAGCCTCCAGGTATCTGCAGATTCCTGCTACTCCTCACCCACAGACACCAAGGGAAAGGACACCTACACCATCATTAAAAACAGGTACGTCTGGTGCTAAACACAAACTTCTTTTACCCAGACCTCATTGAATTTCTAAAATCTGGGGATCCCCGAGTGTCTCTTCTGGTAAAAGCACAGGGTGAGACAGCACAGGTTTGTCTCTTGGCAGTGTTAGGAAGGCTAAGATGGAAGGCATTGCTTTTCCTCATCACTTTTATAATGGATCCTGACAGCCAGGCACATGATTTATTAACAGAGACTGTTATCCAGGGCAACTTACAATACATATATATACAGTACTGTGCAAAAGTTTTAGGCAGGTGTGACAAAATGCTGTAAAGTAAGAATGCTTTCAAAAATAGACATGTTAATAGTTTATATTTAACAATTAACAAAATGCAAAGTGAGTGAACAAAAGAAAAATCTACATCTAATCAATATTTGGTGTGACCACCCTTTGCCTTCAAAACAGCATCAATTCTTCTAGGTACACTTGCACACAGTTTTTGAAGGAAATCGGCAGGAAGGTTGGCCCAAAAATCTTGGAGAACTAACCACAGTTCTTCTGTGGATTTAGGCAGCCTCAGTTGCTTCTCTCTCTTCATGTAATCCCAGACAGACTCGATGATGTTGAGATCAGGGCTCTGTGGGGGCCATACCATCACTTCCAGGACTCCTTGTTCTTCTTTACGCTGAAGATAGATCTTAATGACTTTCGCTGTATGTTTGGGGTCGTTGTCATGCTGCAGAATAAATTTGGGGCCAATCAGATGCATCCCTGATGGTATTGCATGATGGATAAGTATCTGCCTGTACTTCTCAGCATTGAGGAGACCATTAATTCTGACCAAATCCCCAACTCCATTTGCAGAAATGCAGCCCCAAACTTGCAAGGAACCTCCGGCATGCTTCACTGTTGCCTGCAGACACTCATTCGTGTACCACTCTCCAGCCCTTCGCGAACAAACTGCCTTCTGCTATAGCCAAATATTTCAAATTTTGACTCATCAGTCCAGAGCACCTGCTGCCATTTTTCTGCACCCCAGTTCCTGTGTTTTCGTGCATAGTTGAGTCGCTTGGCCTTGTTTCCACGCCGGACAGTAGATGGGTGTACCAGGGTCCCACTGTTTTCTGCCAATTCTGAGCTGATGGCACTGCTGGACATCTTCCGATTGCGAAGGGAAGTAAGCATGATGTGTCTTTCATCTGCTGCAGTAAGATTCCTTGGCTGACCACTGCGTCTACGGTCCTCAACGTTGCCTGTTTCTTTGTGCTTCTTCAAAAGAGCTTGGACAGCACATCTGGAAACCCCTGTCTGCCTTGAAATTTCTGCCTGGGAGAGACCTTGCTGATGCAGTATAACTACCTTGTGTCTTTTTTCTGTGCTCAGTCTTGCCATGGTGTATGACTTTTGACAGTAAACTGTCTTCAGCAACCTCACCTTGTTAGCTGAGTTTGGCTGTTCCTCACCCAGTTTTATTCCTCCTACACAGCTGTTTCTGTTTCAGTTAATGATTGTGTTTCAACCTACATATTGAATTGATGATCATTAGCACCTGTTTGGTATAATTGTTTAATCATACACCTGACTATATGCCTACAAAATCCCTGACTTTGTGCAAGTGTACCTAGAAGAATTGATGCTGTTTTGAAGGCAAAGGGTGGTCACACCAAATATGGATTTGATTTAGATTTTTCTTCTGTTCACTCACTTTGCATTTAGTTAATTGATAAATATAATCTATTAACATGTCTATTTTTGAAAGCATTCTTACTTTACAGCATTTTTTCACACCTGCCTAAAACTTTTGCACAGTACTGTATATATATTTAAAATACATATATATATATATATATATATATATATATACACAGTGGCTCTCAAAAGTATTCACCTTCCTTGGACTTTTCCACATTTTATTGTGTTACAACATGGAATCAAAATGGATTTATTTAGGAGTTTTTGCCACTGATCAACACAAAAAAAGTCGATAATGTCAAAGTGAAAAATAAAATCTACAAATTGTTCTAAATGAATTACAAATATAAAACAGAAAATAATTGATTGCATAAGTATTCACCCCCTTGAGTCAATATTTGGTAGAGGCACCTTTGGCAGCAATTACAGCCATGTCTATTTGGATAAATCTCTACCAGCTTTGCACATCTGGACACTCCAATTTTTGCCCATTCTTCTTTGCAAAATTGCTCAAGTTCCATCAAGTTGGATGGGGATCCAAATAGACTCATGGTTCACCTTTTTATTAAAAAAAGGCCACAAAATACAAATACAAATATAGCTATGTCTGTTTCTTAAATCCTGTTATGCAAAAGTGTACAGAATATACTGTATATATATGTAGCAAGTGGGGGGTGAGGGGGTCTTTAGAGAGAGTGACAATTGGAAACCATGTATACCAATTAACCCTAAAGCCAGACTACGCCACTGAAGGTATTACGCCTTCAGAATTTAGTTTTAATTTACCAGATCACTCAAAATACACAGGTTCGTTATATAGGGCATTAAAACATTATACTGGGCAAAGACAAGGAGTGACAAACAAGAGATCAAAGTATAACACTTTATTTATGAAACACAGCTTCTGTTAAAAGATCACATGCATGATTAAAATACAGGACTCACAATAGCAGGCAAGTAACAAGAGTATATTACAATTAACATCAATGAAATAATCCACAATCAGGTTTCAAAACAGGTAGGCTACAATTACTAGCAGTGGGATAATTAGAAATTGAATTCAGTGCAAATACAATTACCATCAATGAAGTAGTTAAAGATTACATTTCATACAGATAATTGTACAGTTAAACAGACAGCTCATAGAATCAGGACAATTGTGGTAAAACAAGTAATTAGTACCCTAAACAGTTAAACATAATACTAGAACCAAATAACTGGTGCACTCCAAACCAAATGAATATCACACAAAATAATAATAATCCACCACACAAAAATAACCCACAATACAGCAAATCACTCTCCAATAACATTGCTACCAGTGTTACTCTCATTCAGTGAGGATACAGATTAACATGGGGTACTATAGTAAGCACTGAATTACTCGAGTTCACTCTAACCCAATAGAACACCAATCAATCCCCTTTAAATAACCTAAGCTAAGAAAGTACACATTTTCCTTCTAACGGGCAGCGTGCAAGGCTCCGGGAATACAGACGCACACAACTAATTTCAAAACGTTTATAAGCTTAACGCCTATAAGGACTCTCAAATACTACATCAGCCCAAACTTTTCCCAACGCAGGTACAGGTTGATTACAACCACAGACTGCTTAACAGCCATATACACAGCTTTAACTGAAACAGTTTAGACCAAAAGTGAGCTCAAAACGATTATACTACCTCCATTCACAGGGCATACTCGCAAAGAAACGTGTGGAGCCGACATTCCCGCAGCCTTGCAACTCCCGTGACTCCGTTTACACGGCCCTTTAAATGGTAATGAGGTGAAACGATTTATCCAATTGAATGCAGTTAATCAATTACACCTGCCACATTCTCTCAGTGATGAAACTCACTTAACAGGTAGCACCCACTACATATAATCTAAATAAATGTACGTTATCATTCTTTATTGCCTTTGTATATCTGTAACTGAGAGAACTCCACTTTCTGCCATGTGAACACTCTGAATGGGCACACTCAGTGGCCTTGATTGTTTATAATGAGGGTCATAACATCTTATGTATTTTTTTATTATTATTCATTTAAGTAATTTTAAATTTAGCGTGGTCACATAACAGAGCACGGGACCAGATATAAGCAGTCCATTGAAATTGCTAGTCTTTTAAGTGGGCACAGGAGATTCTGCTTCTTTCTCATGGCTAATGTAGCCTGTCCAAAAAACATAATGTACAGGTAGTGGACAAAAAAGTGGAAACACCAATGTAAAGTCACTTAATAGGGCGTTGGGCCACTATGGTATCCTGCTCTGTGGAGTTCTCGATGGACCATTTTTGATGAAACTGGCTGCTCGCGCCCCAGGTTGAAATTTACAGTCAATTGAGCTGCAGTTGCTTGCCTGTTTTGCCTTGCACTTCGAATTAATGCACAGATATTACGATCCTGGAGTATGCGCTTCCACCTGCTGTTGCCCTTTGCTGATGATGTCTTTCCCTCGGAGTACCATGCCGACATCACCTTAGACACCGTTGCTCGTGAAACATCAACAAGTTGAGCTGTCTTGGTTACTGAAGCTTCTGAAAAACACACCCCAACAATCACCCCTCTTTCAAACTCACTGAGGTCTCCTCTTGCATAATTATAGGCAACTAGGCCTGTCTAGCATTTTTATACATGATCCTAAGCATGCTGGGATGTTATTTGCTTATTTAACGCATGAGCCACACCTGTGTGGAAGCCCTTGCTTTCAATATACTTGGTGTCCCTCATTTACCCAGGTGTTTCCATTTTTTTTTGTCCACTACCTGTATGTTATGTGATAGAGTGCATCACAAGTTTTGGGTTAGGTGAAATGATCTGTCAGTGTCTGAAGCATTAGGATAACTCTAAAGGAAGTGTCCCGTGGCTCATCAGATGTGATTTACTGTAACAGTAAAACTTCTTTTATTTAGGAAAGAGGTCATCGAGAGGATGAAGCTAGTGTCTTGCTGGTGCCCTCTGCATATTGTGCCAGCTACCATTCTTATCCTGGTGATACACTAGAAATACTAATCAAGACAAAGGCCCAGTATACCAGACAAGGGATGAAAATGCAAGTGTAAATATCTTCATGTATATGGAAATTTGAATTTGCTCAATGCAAATATGATGCATTTACTACCAAACTAAATACAAATGCAAATATGTGATGAATACCAAATGCATTTCAAATACACTTCCATACAACAGATATTAGTTGATTGAGCTCTCAATTACTTCATTGAACCCTCAGTTGAACTAATTCAATTTACTATGTCTAATATTGTATTAAGTAACTTGAAATCTTCAATTGTTTACATGTATAAGTGAAACCATTTAATGCCCTTACAAAGAGTTTAATGGTATTGTGTGAGTGCTCTTGAATAGAGGACCCAGATCAGGTCCCCAACAAAGTACTGCCACCTGGTGATCTTGCAGCCTGGACGCTAGTGGTAGCTAATGGAGCAACTATTGATCCTGGTGAAGGTGTTCCAACCTCAAGCTTTCAGGAGAAGCTTACAAAGCTGCTGCAGGAAGAAGGGAAGACGTTGCGTGAGGCCCAGGCTCTATACCCAGCTGAAGCATTGCAAACCACGTCCCCTGAAGCCATACTTCGTGCAGTTGGAGACGTTTTAGAGAAAACGACGAAATCACACAACGAGACTAATGCGTATCGGCGGTTACGAACATTCTCAGGAAGCATTCCTACTCCCTCGGGAGAGGAGGGTTTTGATAGTTGGATGGATCAAACCCGTCTTATGGTTCAAGAGTGTGACTGCTCCAGTAGAGAGAAAAGGAGGAGAATTGGGGAGAGCTTGAAAGGAGCTGCTTTGGAGATTATTCAAGCAGTGAGGGACGCCAACCCTGATGCTAGCCCGATGGACTACCTGGAAGCACTTGGACGCACGTTTGGAACCCCTGAGTCTGGTGAGGATCTTTATTTTGCATTCAGATCATTAAGACAACAGCCTGGAGAAAAGCTGTCTGATTTTTTGAGGAGGCTAGAGAGGTCTTTAAAGAAAGTAGTGCTGAAAGGAGGCATTGCGTCAAGCCGCATTTATCTTGTGAGCATTGAACAGCTTATACGAGGTGCTACTGAGTCTGAGCTGATGCTGATACTGGTGAGATTAAGGGAAAGGAAGGATAACCCCCCTTGCATTCCTGACTCTCCTGAATGAAAGAGGAGGAGCAAGAAGCTGCTCGTCATAAACTGAGCACCAGTGTAAAGCGGATACAAGTCAGAGATGACGAGAACCTGAAACGGTCTGTTTCATGAACTGAAAGCTCAAGTTAAAGAGTTGCAAACTGGCTTTGTTGCCATGATGATGTAGCATAGTCAGTCAAAGGAATCAAGTGTTACTGGAAGTCAAGCAAAGAAGGTTAAGCCTGTTACATTGCAGCCTGATCAAGACTGTGAGATAGAAGCATTGAAGCGTCAGGTACAAGACTTGCAAAAGAAGGTCACTGTATTGAATATGACACCAGTACCATCAATTGTGGACGGGCAAATGCTGAGAACCGCTGGAGCAGCTCGTGCCCACAACAGCAGTAGGCCTCAGGCAGCTAAAGAGTCTGGGGATTACTTCTGCTATCGCTGCGGAGAAGATGGGCATATCGCCAACAAATGCAGCACACCGGAAAACCTTGCTAGGGTGACTAAAAAGCTCATTCGTTCCCTGCGTAAGATGAAACGTGAACAGAGAGGACTAGGCAAGGAGCCTGCCGAGTCTCCTAAGGTGAACTGCTCGGTCAGGAAGAATGCAATAGCCTTAAAGAGGACATGCCACCTTCCCAAAGGGCTAATTGGACCATCATCAGTGATCACAGTGAAGATTTGTGGATGGCCATGTCGTGCTCTGCTAGATAGTGGTTCACAAGTGACCATTATCTTTGATAAGTGGTACTCTCGGTTTCTACCACACCTGCCCATTCACCCAGTCGAAGGATTGGCCATCTGGGGCCTGAGTGACACCAGCTATCCCTATAGAGGATACGTAGTATTAGATTTAGAATTTCCCAAAGATGTTGCAGGAATTCATGTCTATCTCTGTTTTGGCTTTGATCTGCCCAGAACCACGTAGCGCTGAGCAGGTACCTGTCATAATTGGGACTAATGCAAGTATGTTTCAACGTCTAGCCAAACTCTGTGAAGAGACAGCTGGCCCTGACTTTGTTACCTCTCTGCATATCCACCCTTTGTGTTCTCAAGCTTACAGAAAACAGTGGGAACCAAGGAGTAAACTGCAAGACGACTGCATCGGTCAAGTGAAGTGGTTGGGCTCGGGACCACTGACTATTGTGCCCAGAAGCGAGTGTAATGTTATCTGTGGAGTCCGCAGTCCCCTGCTGTTGGAAAAGGGCATCTTCATGATTGAGACACCGCCTAACATAGCACTGCCAAAGTGGGTGTTAGTACAACCTGGAATCCTACCAGCCTCGGCCATTGATGTCAACAGGCTTACTGTTAGATTGAGGAATGAATCGATGAAAGAAACCACATTGCCTATATGGACAGTGCTGGCCCACCTATACAAGACGGACACAGTAGCTCAGGCTCAAAGACAGGACCAACAGATACCTGCCCTTGATCCCCAGCTGTTTGATTTTGGGACATCTTCCATTCCAGAGACGTGGAAGGAGAGACTGAGCAGAAAACTGGCTGAACGAGCCAATGTATTCTCAACTCATGAGTGGGACGTGGGACTGGCTGCAGGAGTTGAACACCCCATCCGGCTTAGTGACTCAAGACCTTTCAGGGAGAGGTCACGAAGACTTGTTGGCAGCAGGCATTATTAAGGAGTCTCGTAGCCCATATGCCTCAACCATAGTTGTAGCCAGGAAAAAGAACGGATCAGTACGAATGTGCATAGACTATTGCACTTTGAACAGCAGGACCATACCAGACCAGTACACCATGCCGCGCATTGATGACGCGTTGGACTGTTTGTCTGGTAGCAAGTGGTTTTCAGTACTAGATCTGCGCAGCGGATATTACCAGATACCTATGGCAGAGGAAGACAAGGAGAAGACAGCATTCATTTGTCCTCTTGGTTTCTACCAATTCGAACGTATGCCGCAGGGTATCACGGGTGCCCCAGCCACTTTTCAGCGGCTAATGGAGAAAGCCATGGGGGATATGAACCTTCTCCAAGTGTTAGTCTACCTTGATGACATAATCGTATTTGGTAAGACGTTGGAAGAACACAAAGAGCGACTTTTGAAAGTTCTTGATCGGCTGGAAGAATGCGGCCTGAAAGTGTCAATAGACAAGTGCCAATTCTGTCAGCCTCAGGTCAAATATGTTGGCCATACTGTCTCTGAACACGGTGTAGCAACTGACCCTGCAAAAGTTGAAGCCGTGGTCAATTGGGAGCAACCTACGAACCTGAAGTCATTAAGATCCTTTCTGGGATTCTGTGGCTATTACAGTAGATTTGTGGCAAACTACTCAGCCATTGTCAGACCATTGACAGAACATACCAAAGGCTATCCACCAGTACAGCGTGGAAAGAAGACCTCCAAAGACAGTGAAAAGTCCTACTTTAAAGAGTCGGAGCCCTTTGGAGACCGTTGGAATGATCAGTGCACCAAAGCATTCCAGAAGATCATTCGCTGCCTTACCAATGCACCGGTATTGGCTTTTGCTGACAGTACTAAGCCCTACATCTTACATGTAGATGCTAGCATGAATGGGTTGGGTGCTGTATTAATCCAGGAATACCCCGAAGGATTGAGACCAGTAGCTTTTGCTAGCCAGAAGTTATCCATGCCCGAACAGCGATACCCAGTACACCAACTTGAGTTCTTGGCAATTAAATGAGCCGTCGTGGATAAATTTCACAATTATCTTTATGGAGCCAAGTTCACAGTGAGAACGGCTAATAATCCTCTCACCTATGATTTGACAACTGCAAAGCTGAATGCTACAGGTCACAGATGGCTTGCAGCTCTTGCCACCTATGATTTTAATATCCAGTACAGACCTGGACGAAACAACGTCGATGCTGACTTACTGTCGCGAAGATTGCATTCTAGTAATCTGACCAGTGAATGGAAAGAAAGAAATCTTGCCTTCAGGTATAAAAGCTGTATGCCATTGGGTGGAAGTAACTGAGTCTCCTGAATTCAACACACGTGTGGTGGATCAATTGGGAGCATCACCTATAGCTATACCCGACTGCTATGCATTTCCAGCCCTTCTGCAATTGAGCCCACTAGAACAGCTGAGCAATAAAGACCTGCAGAAAGCTCAGGAAGTGGACCCAGTGATTGGAGAGATTGGATGTGTTATTAAAAGTGGTCGAGGGCCACAGGCAGTGAAGCACAAACACCCCGACATCACCCTGTTACTGCGTGAGTGGGAGAAACTTGTGATGCAGAATAACCTGTTGTACCGAGTGACTGAAAGAGCTCATGGAAAGGAAGTCCATCAGCTTGTACTGCCTAGCAGATACCGGATGATGGTTTTACAAGCCATGCATGATGAGTTGGGTCACCTGGGAGTGGAGAGAACTACTCAGCTCATAAAAGATCGGTTTTACTGGCCGAAGATGGCATCAGAAGTGGACCAATACATTAAGAACTGTGGAACATGTATCAGACGCAAGACGTTACCCCACAGAGCTGCTCAACTGAACCAGATCAGTAGTGAAGGGCCTCTGGACCTTGTATGCATTGACTTCTTGTCCCTAGAACCTGACTTGAAGGGGATAAACAACATCCTGGTCATCACTGATCATTTTACTCGGTATGCACAGGCCTTTCCCACAAGAGATCAGAAGGCCACCACAGTTGCCAAAGTATTGTGGGAGAATTATTTTATCCATTATGGATTTCCTGCCCGAATCCATTCCGACCAGGGTTGCGATTTCGAGAGTCGGTTAATAAAGGAACTCTTAAGTATGCTGGGAATACGGAAGTACAGAACTACTCCGCGTCATCCTCAAGGGGACCCACAACCTGAGAGATTTAATCATCGGACTCTACTATCCATGTTAGGAACCCTTGACCCGTCCAAGAAGCAGAGATGGAGCCAACATGTCAGTCAGTTAGTGCACGCCTATAACTGCACCAAGAATGACGCTACAAGGTACTCCCCATACTATTTAATGTTTGGGAGAGAAGCTCGTCTTCCGGTGGACCTCTGTTTTGGTGTGTCACCTGACTGTGAATCGTACACAACATACCAGCAGTACGTCGCCAAGCTGAAATCCGAGTTGAAAGAAGCCTATCGGTTATCCACTAATGCTGCCTGCCAAAATCACTTGAGTAACAAAAGACGTTACGATCAGCATGTGCGTAACCAGACATTAGAAGTAGGTGATCGTGTACTTCTACGCAACCTAGGGATACAAGGAAAGCATAAGTTGGAGGACAGATGGAAATCGGTACCACATGTAGTAGTGGAGAAGATGCCTAACTTACCTGTGTACCCTGTCAAGCCTGAGAAAGGAATGGGTATTGTGAAGACAGTTCACAGAGATCACCTGTTACCCATTGGCTACCTAGTGAGGATGCCTGTCAATTCAGAAGTGAAAAAACCGTCACCTAGACCTGTCACCAGAACACAGGCCAAACGGTACCAGAAGAAGGAGGTGCCTAAGAACGTAACACATGAAGATGAAAGCTATGAAGAACAGGGAGACACTTAATCGGAGTCTGATGATGGAGGAGTGTGCTACCATGACCATCCCACTTTAAATGAGAGCATCAATAAGCCCACTGGTTATGACATGCACCCAGAGCTTGGAACTGACCCTGATGGAGCAGAGCTTGTCTTAGAAGAGAGCATTGCCATCTCTTCCCAAGAGCTTGAAAGTTCTGACGGAGAGACTGCCTTGTAGGAAGAGGACGCCCAACACCCAATTGAAGACCCTGTGGTGGACACAGAGCCTAACGAGGGAGACGTCTCTATATTGGCGGAGGGTGGGGATCCTACAATTGAACGTCGTGCTAAGAGAGAAGTGAAGCCTGTCATCTGTTTAACCTATGTTGAGCCAGGAAAACCTTCTGATGTGCCTTTGACCATAATACATCGGGGAATGGTCATTCAAATCAGTAGCAGCTATCCTGAAGTGCAATGTCAGAGTCAGTGCGCTACGTTATGGTGCAATCCATTAGCAAACTGTCACAATTGTAGCTGTAAATACAACCATCTGGTAAAAAGTTAAGTCTGACATCCAGACATTCTAGAAGGGGGAGGATGTAGCCCTGCTGCAAATTTGCGCTATTCCTTTAAATAAAAATGTTGTATTTCTTGTAACATAGTTAGAATGAACCAGAATCACATTTACTAGCTTGCTACACCTAAACACAATTCTATTGGACAGGTTTCCCCTCTGAACCAATTAGCCAACAGGTAGTGGAATTTGGGGGTGTGACTTAGCCTTTTGATTGGGTTTGTGCGAAAGAGAGAAAGAAGGTTCGAGAGAGTGTGAGGAGAGACAGACGCAACGTGAGGGAGTGAAAGAAAAGGTTTATAGTAAAAGAAATATCATCTAAACTATATATTTTGTACTTTACTAGCAGAGTATAAGAGGCTAATATATTTCAGTAAACCAAACGTTTGCTGTAGACAGTCACCATTTTATGGTATAGTCTTTTTTGTTTATTATTAATTTACTTTTCTGCTGGCGTTTGGAACTGTTGCTGAGACCCAGATAGCACTCGGGGTGACCAGGAGAAAGCCCCGAGTACCTCTGGCCACGCTGGAAAAGAAGATTTTTCAGCTGTCGTTGTGTTTATTGTGTCCTTCTACGAACCTACCTTGGAAGCAAGAAACGGAACGGTGTTGCTGGTCGTGAGTACTGCTTGCATTCAAAACAACGTTTTTTGAAAGTATAATTTTGTTGCTTATTTGACATAAATAAGTGAAGGGGCATTTTTTTTTTTTTTTTTATTATTGCCACTACGTACCCGAGCGACGGTTCAGGCCTGCAACGTGATATTTCTTTTATATTGGTGCACATGTTCAGTACACGTGAGTACACGTGTGTGCATGTGTGTGTGGGCCCACTGTAGTGCAAGAGTTTAATTATTTTGCATAGCAACGCATATTATTTAAGAGTAAATATATTATTTGTAATATTGATTGTATGTTATTTATTTTAATACCTAGCCTTTGTTTATTGTGTGTTTATGTTATTATTGAAAATACCTTATTATTGCGCATTTATTTGAGTAAATTGTTTACTTATTTCTATTGGTGTGTGTTGTGTGAGTGGATACTGGGGTTAGTATTTGATAATAATTCCTATTAAGGGGTTGTGGCAAAGTGGTAAAGACGTGCAGGTGAGTGCAGGGCAGAATAATCACACAGACAACGTTGGTACAGGTGCAAGGGTGTTTATTTAATTTAATAAATGTCCAGAGCCTTAAGGCAAACCTGTAAATAATAATAGTGTTGGAAGTGGCACAGCGGCGTGTATCACTTCTGATTATAATCCCACGGGTTTGACCCGTAACCCAAAGTCCCGTTCTTTTCCCCACACAAAACACAAACACAGACACAATTCCGACAGTGCGTGATTTTAGTGCTAGTGGTGCAAAAAGACAGTTCCTGTAGTGGAAAGGTGAGTGGTGATGTCCGGGTTTTTAGCTGGCCTGCGGCTGCAGCTCCGGATCGTGCTCAGTATTCTTGGTGAGAAACGACACACAAGACAAACAGTGTAAATACACAGACAAGCAAAACACTCACGGTTTTTAGTACAAACAAGACGGGCTCCTTCTAGGTTATTTGGTTTAACCATCTGCAAAGGAACAGATCACTCAAGCCATGCCCCCTATTTATACCCTCGCCCATGACCCCGAGGTTAACGAGCGCATCCGCTCCTCCAGTCCTCGGATGCCACGCCGCTTACCGTCTGGGTCACTGAGCTCGGGTGCCATGGCTCCGCCCCCTTCCGAACTGACCGACTTCCATCTACCCTACGGAATAAATTGTCGTGCCATTTCATTAAGGGTACTCTGTTCCTCGTATACCGTGCTCTCACAGGTCGAGAGGGAGATCTAACACTAAGACTCATTCGATCTCTGTCACATATCCCACCGCTCAGAGTGGAGCCGAAGGAACACTCGGCTAAACCTACCTTTCCCATTACTCCCCCCTCCCGGGAAAAATAATCCGCATTTTGGTGGTCTTTCCCTGCACGGTGTACCATATGGTACATGAAGGGCTGCAATGCCAGATACCACCGAGTTATCCGGGCATTGCTGTCCTTCATTGTGCTTAACCACTTGAGTGGGGCGTGGTCAGTGACAAGATCAAATGAGTGTCCCAGCAGGTAGTCTCTTAAAGAGTGAGTAGCCCATTTAATGGCCAAACACTCTTTTTCGACGACGGAGTAGTTGCGCTCCCGAGGGAGCATTTTTTTACTTATATATAGAACAGGATGTTCTACTCCGCCTACCATTTGAGACAGGACTGCACCCAACCCGACATCCGAAGCATCGGTGTGGAGGATGAATCTCTTAGTGAAGTCTGGCGTGATGAGAGCAGGGGCCTGGCAAAGTCTCTGCTTAACAGTATTAAACGCCCCCTGACATTCTTCTGACCATTTAATTAAATTTGGTGCGCTCTTTTTGGTGAGGTCAACTAAGGGATTAACCACTGTGGCATACTCGGGGATAAAGCGGCGGTAATAACCGGCTAACCCCATTAGCGACCGCACTTGAGCCTTGGTTTTGGGGATTGCCGCGTCTACCAAGGCCTGGACCTTGGAGACAACGGGTTTCACCCTGCCATTCCCCATTACAAATCCCAAATATTGTGTTTCTCTTTTGGCAAACGCACATTTTCGCAAGTTAGCTGTCAGCCGGGCTGCCCTTAGAGACTGAAGGACGGCTGTGATCCTAGCCAAATGCTCTCGCCAGGTGGAGCTGTAAATGACCACATCATCAATATACGCTGCCGCATATTCACGATGTGGGTGTAAAACCTGGTCCATCAGTCTCTGGAAGGCGGCGGGCGCACCATGTAACCCAAACGGCATGGTTGTAAAATGAAACAGCCCCTCTGGTGTTGAAAATGCGGTTTTCTCTCTAGAACTACGAGTTAACGGGATCTGCCAATATCCCTTCGTCAGATCCAGAGTGGAGATAAACCTCGCCGTCCCCAGTCTATCTAGGAGTTCGTCGACCCGAGGCATGGGATACGCATCAAACTTGGCAATAGCGTTTACCTTGCGGAAATCAACGCAGAAGCGGTTGGTGCCGTCCTTTTTGGCCACTATCACAATTGGACTGCACCACTCGCTCCTGGAAGGCTCAATCACCCCAAGTTCGAGCATGTCCCATACCTCTTTGCGAACGCCACTCCGTCGACTTTCCGGGATCCGGTAAGGTCTCTCTCGCACTGTGACACCTGGGGGAGAGATAATGTCATATTCAGCAAGGTTAGTTCTACCGGGCGTGTTAGAAAAAACATCGCTAAATTCCTCAATTAACCTGCGTAGTTCACGTTGCTGATCAGGAAGTAACTGTTCCCCCATCGAAATGTTCTTTGTGCCAGAGGGTTCTGGCTCGGGCCCTAAATCATCCTCTATATTGCCTGGGGCTATGAATAAAACCTCTCTTGCCTGCCAGGGCTTTAATAAATTTATGTGATAAATTTCTTTTTTATTACGGCGATCGGGCTGTCTAATTTCGTAATTCACCTTTCCTATAGCCCGAATCACCTCATATGGCCCTTGCCATTTAGCACATAGTTTGGATTCCGCTGAGGGAAGTAGCAGCATTACCTTGTCTCCAGGTCGAAAAGTTCGGATTAATGCATTTTGATTGTAATGCTGCTGTTGTCGATGCTGAGCCGATCTGAGATTGTCTTGGGCCAAACGACCGACCAAATCTAGGCGATCTCTCAGTAGGAGCACATGCTGCACTACATTTTTGGACGAGCCTTTGTGCTCCTCCCACCCCTCTCTCAACAGATCGAGAATGCCGCGAGGCTGTCGGCCGTACAAGAGCTCGAAGGGGGAGAACCCTGTCGAACTCTGCGGCACCTCTCTCACTGCAAAAAGGAGGTAGGGAAGAAGCGATGCCCAATGTTTTTGCTCTTGATTCACAAATCGTCTCAGCATCGCCTTTAGAGTCTGATTAAAACGTTCCACCAAACCGTCCGTCTGTGGATGGTAAACCGACGTTCTGATGGGACGTATTTTTAGTAATTTATATACCTGCTGTAGCGTATTTGACAAGAAATTAGTTCCATGATCAGTCAATATCTCGTTGGGGATCCCTACTCTTGCCATAATCTGCACTAGTTCTTTGGCTATCGCAGCAGCACTAGTGGACCTCAATGGAACTGCCTCTGGGTATCGCGTTGCGTAATCTACCACCACTAATATATGCGTATACCCGGAGTCAGAAGGTAGCAAAGGGCCGACTATGTCCACTGCGATGCGTTCAAAGGGGGTGGAAATAATCGGCAGTGGGACCAAAGGGGCGGGGCGCACTCGACCCGGCGCTACTCTCTGGCAGTCTGGGCATGTGGCTACATATTTCGACACTTCTTTATAAACACCTGGCCAAAAGAATCAAGCCAATATCCGTTCCCTTGTCTTGTCAACTCCGAGGTGCCCCGCAAAAGGGATATCATGCGCCAGCCTCATGACCTCCAGCCGACAAGACGGGGGAACCAATAATTGTGTTACAGGATGTCCTGTGCCCGCGGCCAGGTTTACCCTATATAGTAATTGCCCCTTGATAATGAAGTGTGGAAATACTAGTGCCCCAGCGCCTTCAACATCCTTACCTTCAATAGACCGGACCTGTCCCCGAATGTGCACCAGTGATGGGTCATTGTCCTGCTCCCACACTAGGTTCACATTCGAGTGCCACATGTCCGGTATATTGAGCGGGGCGGGAGTAACATCTGCCCTTAATGGCCCAGTAACCTCGCCCTCTCGGTCACACTGCGTTCCGACCCCCTTCGACTGACGTTTTTCACCGTTATAACAGGCTCCCACCAGCCCCCAGCCTTGTCTCATTAACGCTCCCTCCCATTTCCGCAGCCTTCTCTCTTTGTTTGTTTTTTTCGGCCGGAACAGGGAAGAGAACATTTCCGCTTGAAAGGGAAAAACATTACCAATCATTTCCCCTTCTACTTTTTCTGCCACATTTGCGTGTGTGGCCGGGACTGCCCTTAATTTCAATAAATCTTTATAGTTGGGCCAGTCCCGACCCAGAATAATGGGATGTGGTAACCTTTCCGCTACCCCAACTACCAGGGAACGTTTCATCGGACCGACCGATAAATATGCTTTTACTGTGGGGTATGTTGCCGTGTCTCCATGGATACAGGAGATCGCCACCTGACCTTGTGGCTGCCACACCATACCGCCCAAGAGAGATGCTCTAATTAAGGTCTGACCACACCCTGTGTCCACTAATGCATGGGTCTTCACATTTCCAAAAATCACCTTAACAATACAAGGCCCCTCCCGACCATTTTTCCCTCGCTTACCCGCTTCAGATGCCAGATTACAGACGGCCACGTCACACTCCATCGCAGATGGGCATGACCTAGCCTGATGTCCCGGCTGGCGGCACCTAAAACAGGTAGGGGGAAAGGAGGGCACAGTATTAAATGGTCTGTCCCGCTGCTGGTATGGCAACGGGGCAGGGGCAGCACCTCTACCCCAGCTGGGGGCCAACCTTGGTCTCCATGAAGAGGAGGCAAGGTCGCCCATTGGGGTTGGTGCTCTCGGAGGTCGTTGACCCGGTCCTGGTGGTGGGGCTGATGGAGCAGAGAGAGGAGGTGGGGCTCGGCTGCTCCGTTGATGTAGCGGGGTGAGTAGCCCGGTCTGGGCGGATACCAGGGAGTCCTCGAAGTCCTCAGCGAGCTTGACTGCCTGTTCCAGGGTGTCGGGGTTGTGGCGCCGTATCCATCCTTGGGTCTCGGCGCAGACCACATGACAAAACTGCTCAATAACGATGGCCTCCCCCATCTGGGCAGTTGTTTTTAGCGCCGGGGTGAGCCAGTGTATCATGTGGTCACAGAGTTTCTGCGCGACCACCCTGGGGCGTACGTTCGGGGACCTCCTGTACTCCCTGAACCTCACTCGGTGCGTTTCCTCCGTAATATTCAGACGGCGGAGAATAGCCAGTTTCACCAGGTCATATTGAGCGGCGTCGTCATCCCCCATCGCCTGGTAGGCTGCCTGCGCTTCCCCAATCAGGCAGGGTCCCAGCTGGCTTGCCCAGAACTGTCGGGGCCATGACGCGGTGGTAGCCAGCCGCTCAAATGCCACCAGGTATGCTTCTGGGTCATCATCCGCCGTCATTTTGTGCGTCCTCGCTTTGGGCGCTACAAAGCCGCGTTCTGCTGACGCTGTGGGAGGTATTGCCAGCCCGACCCTCTCGATCAGCGCGGTGTACCTCTCCTCTCTCCGTCTCTCCTCTACCTCCCGTCTGCTGTCCAGCTGCTCCAGCAGCGCCGACAGTGTTGCGTAATCCATCCCTCACTTCTGACAACCACGTGTGGCAAAGTGGTAAAGACGTGCAGGTGAGTGCAGGGCAGAATAATCACACAGACAACGTTGGTACAGGTGCAAGGGTGTTTATTTAATTTAATAAATGTCCAGAGCCTTAAGGCAAACCTGTAAATAATAATAGTGTTGGAAGTGGCACAGCGGCGTGTATCACTTCTGATTATAATCCCACGGGTTTGACCCGTAACCCAAAGTCCCGTTCTTTTCCCCACACAAAACACAAACACAGACACAATTCCGACAGTGCGTGATTTTAGTGCTAGTGGTGCAAAAAGACAGTTCCTGTAGTGGAAAGGTGAGTGGTGATGTCCGGGTTTTTAGCTGGCCTGCGGCTGCAGCTCCGGATCGTGCTCAGTATTCTTGGTGAGAAACGACACACAAGACAAACAGTGTAAATACACAGACAAGCAAAACACTCACGGTTTTTAGTACAAACAAGACGGGCTCCTTCTAGGTTATTTGGTTTAACCATCTGCAAAGGAACAGATCACTCAAGCCATGCCCCCTATTTATACCCTCGCCCATGACCCCGAGGTTAACGAGTGCATCCGCTCCTCCAGTCCTCGGATGCCACGCCGCTTACCGTCTGGGTCACTGAGCTCGGGTGCCATGGCTCCGCCCCCTTCCGAACTGACCGACTTCCATCTACCCTACGGAATAAATTGTCGTGCCATTTCATTAAGGGTACTCTGTTCCTCGTATACCGTGCTCTCACAGGTCGAGAGGGAGATCTAACACTAAGACTCATTCGATCTCTGTCACAGGGGTGCACGTGTATTGAGATGTCCCTTACATAGGTGGAGGCACCGCATTAAAGAAAGAGTACACATATATTTCTAACAGACCAATTATAATTTAAATAAGTATTGGGAACCCATTCCTCGCCACTTACAGTGAGTTAGGTGTTGTTTACTCAATACACTAACAGGAGTGGGAGGGGCATTACATAAATGGAGGCTCCGCTGGGATACTATTTGTCATTTTGTTAGAGAATAGAGTGTCAGTATTCACTCAATAAGCCCTATTTTGAATGCCAGTGCATCATGAATCAGTCAGCCAGTACAGCTGAGCGAGCACAACTGCTTAATTGGTGCAGAGGTGAAGAAATAGACTCTGCCCATGCAGTATTAGTGATTGGTATACCGGAAGGTACCGATATAGCCTTTATTGAAGAAACCATGCACACTATTAAGCTGCTTGGACGCATGAGAGTAAGAGGGAAAACATTTAATGCCCTTACAAAGAGTTTAATGGTATTGTGTGAGTGCTCTTGAATAGAGGACCCAGATCAGGTCCCTAATGAAGTACTGCCACCTGGTGATCTTGCAGCCTGGACGCTAGTGGTAGCTAATGGAGCAACTATTGATCCTGGTGAAGGTGTTCCAACCTCAAGCTTTCAGGAGAAGCTTACAAAGCTGCTGCAGGAAGAAGGGAAGACGTTGCGTGAGGCCCAGGCTCTATACCCAGCTGAAGCATTGCAAACCACGTCCCCTGAAGCCATAATTCGTGCAGTTGGAGACGTTTTAGAGAAAACGGCGAAATCACACAACGAGACTAATGCGTATCGGCGGTTACGAACATTCTCAGGAAGCATTCCTACTCCCTCGGGAGAGGAGGGTTTTGATAGTTGGATGGATCAAGCCCGTCTCATGGTTCAAGAGTGTTACTGCTCCAGTAGAGAGAAAAGGAAGAGAATCGGGGAGAGCTTGAAAGGACCTGCTTTGGAGATTATTCAAGCAGTGAGGGACGCCAACCCTGATGCTAGCCCGATGGACTACCTGGAAGCACTTGAACGCACGTTTGGAACCCCCGAGTCTGGTGAGGATCTTTATTTTGCATTCAGATCATTAAGACAACAGCCTGGAGAAAAGCTGTCTGATTTTTTGAGGAGGCTAGAGAGGTCTTTCAAGAAAGTAGTGCTGAAAGGAGGCATTGCGTCAAGCCGCATTGATCTTGTGCGCATTGAACAGCTTATACGAGGTGCTACTGAGTCTGAGCTGATGCTGATACAGGTGAGATTAAGGGAAAGGAAGGATAACCCCCTTGCGTTCCTGACTCTCCTGAATGAAATCCGCAAAGAGGAGGAGCAAGAAGCTGCTCGTCATAAACTGAGCACCAGTGTAAAGCGGATACAAGTCAGAGATGACGAGAACCTGAAACGGTCTGTTTCATGAACTGAAAGCTCAAGTTAAAGAGTTGCAAACTGGCTTTGTTGCCATGATGATGCAGCATAGTCAGTCAAAGGAATCAAGTGTTACTGGAAGTCAAGCAAAGAAGGTTAAGCCTGTTACATTGCAGCCTGATCAAGACTGTGAGATAGAAGCATTGATGCATCAGGTACAAGACTTGCAAAAGAAGGTCACTGTATTGAATATGACACCAGTACCATCAATTGTGGACGGGCAAATGCTGAGAACCACTGGAGCAGCTCGTGCCCACAACAGCAGTAGGCCTCAGGCAGCTAAAGAGTCTGGGCACCATGTCGTGCTCTGCTAGATAGTGGTTCACAAGTGACCATTATCTTTGATAAGTGGTACTCTCGGTTTCTACCACACCTGCCCATTCACCCAGTCGAAGGATTGGCCATCTGGGGCCTGAGTGACACCAGCTATCCCTATAGAGGATACGTAGTATTAGATTTAGAATTTCCCAAAGATGTTGCAGGAATTCAAGTCTATCTCTGTTTTGGCTTTGATCTGCCCAGAACCACGTAGCGCTGAGCAGGTACCTGTCATAATTGGGACTAATGCAAGTATGTTTCTGCGTCTAGCCAAACTCTGTGAAGAGACAGCTGGCCCTGACTTTGTTACCTCTCTGCATATCCACCCTTTGTGTTCTCAAGCTTACAGAAAACAGTGGGAACCAAGGAGTAAACTGCAAGACGACTGCATCGGTCAAGTGAAGTGGTTGGGCTCGGGACCACTGACTATTGTGCCCAGAAGCGAGTGTAATGTTATCTGTGGAGTCCGCAGTCCCCTGCTGTTGGAAAAGGGCATCTTCATGATTGAGACACCGCCTAACATAGCACTGCCAAAGGGGGTGTTAGTACAACCTGGAATCCTACCAGCCTCGGCCATTGATGTCAACAGGCTTACTGTTAGATTGAGGAATGAATCGATGAAAGAAACCACATTGCCTAGTGGGACAGTGCTGGCCCACCTATACAAGACGGACACAGTAGCTCAGGCTCAAAGACAGGACCAACAGATACCTGCCCTTGATCCCCAGCTGTTTGATTTTGGGACATCTCCCATTCCAGAGACGTGGAAGGAGAGACTGAGCAGAAAACTGGCTGAACGAGCCAATGTATTCTCAACTCATGAGTGGGACGTGGGACTGGCTGCAGGAGTTGAACACCCCATCCGGCTTAGTGACTCAAGACCTTTCAGGGAGAGGTCACGAAGACTTGTTGGCAGCAGGCATTATTAAGGAGTCTCGTAGCCCATATGCCTCACCCATAGTTGTAGCCAGGAAGAAGAACGGATCAGTACGAATGTGCATAGACTATCGCACTTTGAACAGCAGGACCATACCAGACCAGTACACCATGCCGCGCATTGATGACGCGTTGGACTGTTTGTCTGGTAGCAAGTGGTTTTCAGTACTAGATCTGCGCAGCGGATATTACCAGATACCTATGGCAGAGGAAGACAAGGAGAAGACAGCATTCATTTGTCCTCTTGGTTTCTACCAATTCGAACGTATGCTGCAGGGTATCACGGGTGCCCCAGCCACTTTTAAGAACATAAGAACATAAGAAAGTTTACAAACGAGAGGAGGCCATTCAGCCCATCTTGCTCGTTTGGTTGTTAGTAGCTTATTGATCCCAGAATCTCATCAAGCAGTTTCTTGAAGGATCCCAGGGTGTCAGCTTCCACAACATTACAGGGGAGTTGGTTCCAGACCCTCACAATTCTCTGTGTAAAAAAGTGCCTCCTATTTTGTGTTCTGAATGCCCCTTTATCTAATCTCCATTTATGACCCCTGGTCCTTTTTTCTTTTTTCAAGTCAAATAAGTCCCCCGGGTTGACATTGTCTATACCTTTTAGGATTTTGAATGTATGAATCAGATCGCCGCGTAGTCTTCTTTGTTCAAGACTGAATAGATTCAATTCTTTTAGCCTGTCTGCATACGACATGCCTTTTAAACCTGGGATAATTCTGGTTGCTCTTCTTTGCACTCTTTCTAGAGCAGCAATATCCTTTTTGTAACGAGGTGACCAGAACTGAACACAATATTCTAGGTGAGGTCTTACTAATGCATTGTAGAGTTTTAACATTACTTCCCTTGATTTAAATTCAACACTTCTCACAATATATCCAAGCATCTTGTTAGCCTTTTTTAAAAATTCACCACATTGTCTAGATGAAGACATTTCTGAGTCAACATAAACTCCTAGGTCTTTTTCATAGTTCCCTTCTTCAATTTCACTATCTCCGATATGATATTTATAATGCACATTTTTATTGCCCGCATGCAATACTTTACACTTTTCTCTATTAAATTTAATTTGCCATGTGTCTGCCCAATTTTGAATGCTGTCTAGATCATTTTGATTGACATTTGCTGCTTCAACAGTGTCTGCCACTCCTCCTATTTTTGTGTCATCTGCAAATTTAACGAGTTTGCTTACTATATCAGAGTCTAAATCATTAATGTAGATTAGGAATAGCAGAGGACCTAATACTGATCCATGTGGTACACCACTGGTTACCTCACTCCATTTCGAGGTTTCTCCTCTAATCAGTACTTTCCTTCAGTGGCTAATGGAGAAAGCCATGGGGGATATGAACCTTCTCCAAGTGTTAGTCTACCTTGATGACATAATCGTATTTGGTAAGACGTTGGAAGAACACAAAGAGCGACTTTTGAAAGTTCTTGATCGGCTGGAAGAATGCGGCCTGAAAGTGTCAATAGACAAGTGCCAATTCTGTCAGCCTCAGGTCAAATATGTTGGCCATACTGTCTCTGAACACGGTGTAGCAACTGACCCTGCAAAAGTTGAAGCCGTGGTCAATTGGGAGCAACCTACGAACCTGAAGTCATTAAGATCCTTTCTGGGATTCTGTGGCTATTACCGTAGATTTGTGGCAAACTACTCAGCCATTGTCAGACCATTGACAGAACTTACCAAAGGCTATCCACCAGTACAGCGTGGAAAGAAGACCTCCAAAGACAGTGAAAAGTCCTACTTTAAAGAGTCGGAGCCCTTTGGAGACCGTTGGAATGATCAGTGCACCGAAGCATTCCAGAAGATCATTCGCTGCCTTACCAATGCACCGGTATTGGCTTTTGCTGACAGTACTAAGCCCTACATCTTACATGTAGATGCTAGCATGAATGGGTTGGGTGCTGTATTAATCCAGGAATACCCCGAAGGATTGAGACCAGTAGCTTTTGCTAGCCAGAAGTTATCCATGTCCGAACAGCGATACCCAGTACACCAACTTGAGTTCTTGGCACTTAAATGGGTCGTCGTGGATAAATTTCACAATTATCTTTATGGAGCCAAGTTCACAGTGAGAACGGCTAATAATCCTCTCACCTATGATTTGACAACTGCAAAGCTGAATGCTACAGGTCATAGATGGCTTGCAGCTCTTGCCACCTATGATTTTAATATCCAGTACAGACCTGGACAAAACAACGTCGATGCTGACTTACTGTCGCGAAGATTGCATTCTAGTAATCTGACCAGTGAATGGAAAGAAAGAAATCTCGCCTTCAGGTATAAAAGCTGTATGCCATTGGGTGGAAGTAACTGAGTCTCCTGAATTCAACACACGTGTGGTGGATCAATTGGGAGCATCACCTATAGCTATACCCGACTGCTATGCATTTCCAGCCCTTCTGCAATTGAGCCCACTAGAACAGCCATTATCCATGTGTGTGGGCCCACTGTAGTGCAAGAGTTTAATTATTTTGCATAGCAACGCATATTATTTAAGAGTAAATATATTATTTGTAATATTGATTGTATGTTATTTATTTTAATACCTAGCCTTTGTTTATTGTGTGTTTATGTTATTATTGAAAATACCTTATTATTGCGCATTTATTTGAGTAAATTGTTTACTTATTTCTATTGGTGTGTGTTGTGTGAGTGGATACTGGGGTTAGTATTTGATAATAATTCCTATTAAGGGGTGCACGTGTATTGAGATGTCCCTTACATAGGTGGAGGCACCGCATTAAAGAAAGAGTACACATATATTTCTAACAGACAAATTATAATTTAAATAAGTATTGGTAACCCATTCCTCGCCACTTACAGTGAGTTAGGTGTTGTTTACTCAATACACTAACAGGAGTGGGAGGGGCGTTACATACCTATATGGTAACAATATCCTGGGAGACAACCAGCATGGTTTTAGGAAAGGGAGATCATGTCTAACTAACCTACATGACTTTTTTGAGGATGCAACATTGAAAATGGATCACTGCAAAGCATACGACATGGTTTATTTGGCTTTCCAGAAAGCTTTTGACAAAGTCCCGCACAAAGATTAATTCTCAAACTGAACTAATTCTCAGCCAGCCAGCATGGTTTTAGGAAAGGGAGATCGTGTCTAACTAACCTACTTGACTTTTTTGAGGATGCAACATTGAAAATGGATAACTGCGGGGCTCCCGAGTGGCGCATCCAGTAAAGGCGCTCCTCGCAGGATGTGCCCTATAGCCTGGAGATCGCAGGTTAGAATCCAGGCTATGTCACAGCTGACCGTGACCGAGAGTTCCTAGGGGGCGGTGCACAATTGGCTGAGTGCTGCCCGGGTAGGGAGGGCTTAGGTCGGCAGGGGAATCCACGGCTCACCGCGCATCAGCGACCCCTGTGGCCGATAGGGCGCCTGTTGCTCTACAGCGGAGCCGCCAGATCTGTGTTGTCCTCCGGCACTATAGGTCTGGTGGCATTGCTGTGGATCTGCAGTGCGAAAAATGACGGCTTGGAAGGAGCACGTTCCGGAGGACGCGTGTTCCAGCCTCCGTTTCCTGAGTCGGCGGGGGGGTTGCGAGCGGTGAGCCGGGGATACAGATAATAATTGGGCATGCTAAATTGGGGTGAAAACCGGGGTAAAAATAATTGGCGACGACTAAATTTAAAAAAAAAAAAAAAATGGATAACTGCAAAGCATACGACATGGTTTATTTAGCTTTCCAGAAAGCTTTTGACAAAGTCCCGCACAAAGATTCATTCTCAAACTGAACTAATTCTCAGCCAGCCAGCATGGTTTTAGGAAAGAGAGATCGTGTCTAACTAACCTACTTGACTTTTTTGAGGATGCAACATTGAAAATGGATAACTGCAAAGCATACGACATGGTTTATTTAGCTTTCCAGAAAGCTTTTGACAAAGTCCCGCACAAAGATTAATTCTCAAACTGAACGCAGTATGGATTCAAGGAAATGCATGCACATGGATTAGGGAGTGGTTAACAGGTAGAAAACAGAAAGTATTGATTAGAGGAGAAACCTCAAAATGGAGTGAGGTAACCAGTGGTGTACTTCAGGGATCAGTATTAGGTCCTCTGCTATTCCTAATCTACATTAATGATTTAGATTCTGGTATAGTAAGCAAACTCGTTAAATTTGCAGACGACACAAAAATAAGAGGAGTGGCAAACACTGTTGAAGCAGCAAAAGTCATTCAAAATGATCTAGACAGTATTCAGAATTGGGCAGGCACATGGCAAATGAAATTTAATAGAGAAAAGTGTAAATTATTGCATGCGGGCAATAAAAATGTGCATTATAAATATCATATGGGAGATAGTGAAATTGAAGAAGGGAACTATGAAAAAGACCTAGGAGTTTATGTTGACTCAGAAATGTCTTCATCTAGACAATGTGGGGAAGCTATAAAAAAGGCTAACAAGATGCTCGGATATATTGTGAGAAGTGTTGAATTTAAATCAAGGGAAGTAATGTTAAAACTCTACAATGCATTATTAAGACCTCACCTAGAATATTGTGTTCAGTTCTGGTCACCTCGTTACAAAAAGGATATTGCTGCTCTAGAAAGAGTGCAAAGAAGAGCAACCAGAATTATCCCAGGTTTAAAAGGCATGTCGTATGCAGACAGGCTAAAAGAATTGAATCTATTCAGTCTTGAACAAAGAAGACTACACGGCGATCTGATTCAAACATTCAAAATCCTAAAAGGTATAGACAATGTCAACCTGGGGGACTTCTTTGACTAGGGGTCATAAATGGAGATTAGATAAAGGGGCATTCAGAACAGAAAATAGGAGGCACTTTTTTACACAGAGAGTTGTGAGGGTCTGGAACCAACTCCCCAGTAATGTTGTTGAAGCTGACACCCTGGGATCCTTCAAGAAGCTGCTTGATGAGATTCTGGGATCAATAAGCTACTAACAACCAAACGAGCAAGATGGGCTGAATGGCCTCCTCTCGTTTGTAAACTTTCTTATGTTCTTCTTATGTTCTTATGTTGCTGGGCCCTGTGAGCGCGCTGTGTAGGGACACTGGGCCCCGTGAGTGTGCTGGGGAGGTGCCAGGGATCGTTTGGTGTGCCGCTGGGACCCTGCAAGGGTTCGCTGGGGCCCGTGCCGTTGCTGTGGAGGTCCCAGGGACAGTTTGGCGAGCCACTGGGAACCCGCGCGGAGTCACTGGGGCCTGTGCGTGCGCTGGGGAGGTGCCAGGGACAGTTTTGCGAGCCGTTGGGACCCCGCGTGGGGTCGCTGGTGCATGTGCGCGCTAGGGAGGTGCTTGGGACCATTCGGCGAGCTGCTGTGACCCAGGGCGGAGTCGCTGGGTCCCCTGAGCGTGCTGTGTAGGTGCCAGGGACCATTTGATGAGCCGCTTGGACCCCGCACAGGGTCGCTGGGGCTCATGCGCGTTCTGGGGAGGTGCCAGGGACCGCTTGGCGTGCCGCTGGGACCCTGCGCAAAGTCGCTGTGGCCCGTGCACACGCTGGGGATGTGCCAGGGAACATTTGGCGAGCTGCTGGGACCCCACGCGGGGTCGCTGGGCCCAGTGCGTGCGCTGGGGATGTACCAGGGACCATTTGGCTAGCCGCTGTGACCCCGCGCGTGCTGGGGAGGTGCCAGGGACCGTTTGGCAAGCCGTACAAAACCCGCGCAGGGTCTCTGGGGCCCGTGCGCGCGCTGGGGAGGTGCCAGGGACCGTTTGGCGAGCCGCTGTAACTCCACGCCTGGTCTCTGGGGCCCGTGCGCGTGCTGGGGAGGTGCCAGGGACCCTTTGGCAAACCGCTGGGGCCCCTCCCGGGGTCCCTGGTCCCTGTGCACTTGCTGGGGAGGTGCTAGTGCAGTTTGGCATGCCACTGGGACACTGCGTGGGGTCGCTAGGGCCCGTGTGCGCGCTGGTGAGGGGCCAGGTATCATTTGGCAAGCCGCTGGGACCCCGTGCGAAGTCGCTGGGGCCCGTGCGTGCTAGGGTTGTGCCAGGGAACATTTGGCGAGCCGCTGGGACACCACGCGAAGTCGCTGGGGCTCGTTCATGTGCTGGGGAGGTGCCAGGGACCGTTTGGTGAGCCGCACGAATCCCGTGCAGGGTCTCTGGGGTCAGTGCGTGCGCTGGGGAGGGGCCACAGACCATTTGGCGAGCCGCGGGGACACTGGGCCCCGTGAGTGTGCTGGGGAGGTGCCAGGGACCGTTTGGCGTGCCGCTGGGACCCCGCGTGGGTTCGCTAAGCCCAGTGTGCGTGGTGGTGAGGTGCCAGGGACCGTTTGGCGAGCCGCTGGGACCCCGCGCGGGTTGCTGGGGCCCGTGCACGGGCTGGGGAGGTGCAAGGGACAATTTGGCGAGCTGCTGGGACACCGCGCGGGGTCGCTGGGGCCCGTGCGTGTGCTGGGGAGGTGCTAGGGACCGCTTGGCGTGCCGCTGGGACCCCGCGCGGGGTTGCTGGGGCCTGTGTGCGCGCTGGTGAGGCGCCATGGACGGTTTGGCGAGCCGTTGGAACCCGGCGCGAAGTCGCTGGGGCCTTGTGCATGTGCTGGGGAGGTGCCAATGATTGTTTGACGAGCCGCTGGGACACCGCGCGTGATCGATGGTGCCCGTGTGCATGCTGGTGAGGTGCCAAGGCACCATTTGGCGAGCCGCTGGGCCCCGTGCGCACACTGGGGAGGAGCCAGGTACCATTTGGCGAGCCGCTGGGACCCCGCACGAAGTCGCTGGGGCCGTGTGCGCGCTGGGCACGTGCCAGGGATGATTTGGCGAACTGCTGGGAACGCGCGCGCGGTCGCTGGGCCCAGTACGTGTGCGTGTGCTGTGGAGGTGCCAGGGACCGTTTGGCTTGCCGCTGGGACCCCGCGTGGGGTTGCTGGGGCCCGTGCGCGTGCTGGGGAGGTGCAAGGGACAATTTGGCGAGCCGCTTGGACCATGCACGGGGTCGCTGGGGCCCGTGCGCGTGCTTGTGAGGTGCTAGGGACCATTTGGCGTGCCGCTGGGAGCCTGCGCGGGGTCGCTGGGGCCTGTGCGCGCGCTGGGGAGGTGCCACGGATGGTTTGGCGAGCTGTTGGGACCCCACGCGAAGTCGCTAGGCTCTGTGCATTTGCTGGGGAGGTGCCAATGATCGTTTGGCGAGCCGCTGGGACACCGCGCGTGATCGCTGGTGCCCGTGTGCATGCTGGTGAGGTGCCAGGGACCGTTTGGCGAGCCGCTGTAACTCCACGCCTGGTCTCTGGGGCCCGTGCACGTGCTGGGGAGGTGCCAGGGACCCTTTGGCAAACCGCTGGGGCCCCTCCCGGGGTCCCTGGTCCCTGTGCACTTGCTGGGGAGGTGCTAGTGCAGTTTGACATGCCACTGGGACACTGCGTGGGGTCGCTGGGGCCCGTGTGCGCGCTGGTGAGGGGCCAGGTATCATTTGGCAAGCCGCTTGGACCCCGTGCGAAGTCGCTGGGGCCCGTGCGTGCTAGGGTTGTGCCAGGGAACATTTGGCGAGCCGCTGGGACACCACGCGAAGTCGCTGGGGAGGTGCCAGGGACCGTTTGGTGAGCCGCACTAATCCCGTGCAGGGTCTCTGCTGGGGAGGTGCCAATGAATGTTTGGCGAGCCGCTGGGACACCGCGCGTGATCGCTGGTGCCCGTGTGCATGCTGGTGAGGTGCCAGGGACCATTTGGCGAGCCGCTGGGACCCTGCGTGGGGACGCTGGGCCCCGTGTGCGGGCTGGGGAGGTGTCAGGGACCTTTTGGGGAGCCGCTTGACTCCATGCGGGGTCGCTGGGCCCCGTGCGCGGGCTGGGGAGTTGCCAGGGACCTTTTGGCGAGCCGCTGTGACTCCATGCGGGGTCGATAGGCCCAGTACGCATGCTGGGAGGTGCCAGGGACCATTTGGCGAGCCGCTGGGACTCCACGCCTGGTTGATGGGCCCCGTGCATGTGCTGGGGAGGTGCCAGGGACCGTTTGGCGAGCCGTTGGGACCCCACATGGGGTAGCTGGGGCCCGTGCGCGTGCTGGGGAGGTGCAAGGGACAATTTGGCGAGCCGCTTGGACCATGCACGGGGTCGCTGGGGCCCGTGCGCGTGCTTGGGAGGTGCCAGGGACTGTTTGGCGAGCTGCTGGGACCCCGCGCGAGGTCCCTGGGCCCCGTGCGTGTGCTGGGGAGGTGCTAGGGACCGTTTGGCATGCCGCTGGGAGCCCGCGCGGGGTCACTGGTGCCAGTGTGCGTGGTGGTGAGGTGCCAGGGACCGTTTGGCGAGCCGCTGGGACCCCGCGCGGGTTGCTGGGGCCCGTGCACGGGCTGGGGAGGTGCAAGGGACAATTTGGCGAGCTGCTGGGACACCGCGCGGGGTCGCTGGGGCCCGTGCGTGTGCTGGGGAGGTGCTAGGGACCGCTTGGCGTGCCGCTGGGACCCCGCGCGGGGTTGCTGGGGCCCGTGTGCGCGCTGGTGAGGCGCCATGGACGGTTTGGCGAGCCGTTGGGACCCCACGTGAAGTCGCTAGGCCCTGTGCCCGTGCTGGGGAGGTGCCAATGATTGTTTGGCGAGCCGCTGGGACACCGCGCGTGATAGCTGGTGCCCGTGTGCATGCTGGTGAGGTGCCAGGGACCATTTGGCGTTCCAGGTGTTGCTTGGCGAGCCGCTGGCACCCCCGCGCTAGGTCAATGGGGCCCGTGAATGCCCTAGGAAGGTTGCAGGTGTAGTTTGGCGAGCCTCTGGGAACCTGTATGGGGTCGCTGGGGCATGTGCGTGCGCTGGGAAGGCGCCAAGTGTCGTTTGGCGAGCCGTTGGGACCCGTGCGCGCGCTGGGAAGGTGCCAGGTGTCGTTTGGCAAGTCACTTGGACCGTGTGGGGTCGCTGGAGCACGTGCGTGCACTGAGAAGGTGCCAGGTGTTGCTTGGCGAGCAGCTGGCACCTCGCGCTAGGTCGATGGGGCCTGTGAACGCCCTAAGAAGGTGGCAGTTGTCCTTAGGCGAGTCGCTGGGATCCCGCGCGTGGTCGCTGAGGCCCCTGCGCGCACTGACAAGCTGCCAGGTGTCGTTTGGCGAGCCACTGGGACCCCGCACGGGGTCTCTGGGGCTCGTGCGTGCGCTGGGAAGGTTCTAGGTGTTGCTTGGCGAGCAGCTGGCACTGGGGCCCGTGAACGCAGGGGAAGGTTGCAGGTGTCGTTTGGCGAGACGCTGGGAACCTGTGTGGGGTCGCTGGGGCATGTGCGTGCTCTGGGAAGTTGCCAAGTGTCGTTTGGCGAGCCGCTTGGACCGAGCGGGGTCACTGGGGCACGTGCGCACACTGGGAAGTTGGTAGATGTTGCTTGGCAAGCCACTGAGCCCCGCGCGGGGTCTCTGGGGCCCATGCGCGGCGCTGAAAAGGTGCCAACTGTTGTTTGGCAAGCCGCTGGGATGCCGCGCGAGGTCTCTGGGGCCCGTGCTTGCGCTGGAAAGGTGTCAGGTCTCGTTTGGCGAGCCGCTGGGACCACCCGCTGGGTGGCGGGTTTGGTCGCTGGGATGGTGCCAGGTGCCGTTTGAAAAGCTGCTGGGACACCGCGCGTGGTCGCTAGGGCCCGTGTGCACGCTTTGAAGGTGCCATGTGTCGTTTGGCGAGCCGATGGGACCCCGCGCGGGGTCGCTGGGGCCTGTGCGCATTCTGACAAGGTGTCAGGTGTCATTTGGCGAGCCGCTGGGACGCCGCTCCGGGTCTAAGAGGACCGTGCGCGTGCTGGGAAAGTGCCAGGTATCGTTTGGCGTGCCGCTGGGATCGTGCGGGGTCGCTGGGGCCCGTGCTTGCGCTGGGAAGGTGCCAGGTGTCATTTGGCAAGCCGCTGGGGCCCGTGCGCGTGCTGACAAGGTGCCAGGTGTTATTTGGCGAGCCACTGGGACCCCACGCGGGGTCGCTGGGGCATGTGCACCCGCTGGGAAGGTGCCAGGTGTCGTTTGGCGAGCCGCTGGGACCCTGTGTGGCGTTGCTGGGGCCCGTGCGCACGCTGGGAAGGTGCCAGGTGTCGTTTGGCGAGCCGCTGGGACCCCGCGTGCTGGGAAGGTGGCAGGTCTCGTTTGGCGAGCAGCTGGGTCCACTGTGCAGGGTCTCTGTGGTGCGTCCGGTCGCTGGGAAGCTGCCAGGTGCCGTTTGAAAAGCTGCTGGGACACCGCGCGTGGTCGCTGGGGCCTGTGTGCGTGCTTTGAAGGTGCCAGGTGTCGTTTGGCAAGCCGCTGGGACCCCGCACGGGGTCGCTGGGGGCTGTGCGCACTCTGACAAGGTGTCAGGTGTCATTTGGCGAGCGCTGGGACCCCGCGCCGGGTCTAAGGGGCCCGTGTGCATGCTGGGAAAGTGCCAGGTATCGTTTGGCGAGCCGCTCGGACCGTGCGGGGTCGCTGGGGCCCTTTGTGCACGCTGGGAAGGAGCCAGGTGTCGTTTGGCAAGCCGCTGGGACCGTGCGCGCGCTGGGAAGGTGCCAGGTGTCGTTTGGCAAGTCACTTGGACCGTGTGGGGTCGCTGGAGCACGTGCGTGCACTGAGAAGGTGCCAGGTGTTGCTTGGCGAGCAGCTGGCACCTCGCGCTAGGTCGATGGGGCCTGTGAACGCCCTAAGAAGGTGGCAGGTGTCCTTAGGCGAGTCGCTGGGATCCCGCGCATGGTCGCTGAGGCCCCTGCGCGCACTGACAAGCTGCCAGGTGTCGTTTGGCGAGCCGCTGGGACCCTGCACGGGGTCTCTGGGGCTCGTGCGTGCGCTGGGAAGGTTCTAGGTGTTGCTTGGCGAGCAGCTGGCACTGGGGCCCGTGAACGCAGGGGAAGGTTGCAGGTGTCGTTTGGCGAGACGCTGGGAACCTTTGTGGGGTCGCTGGGGCATGTGCGTGCGCTGGGAAGTTGCCAAGTGTCGTTTGGCGAGCCGCTTGGACCGAGCGGGGTCACTGGGGCACGTGCGCACACTGGGAAGTTGGTAGGTGTTGCTTGGCAAGCCACTGAGCCCCGCGCGGGGTCTCTGGGGCCCATGCGAGGTGCTGAAAAGGTGCCAACTGTCGTTTGGCAAGCCGCTGGGACGCCGCGCGAGGTCTCTGGGGCCCGTGCTTGCGCTGGAAAGGTGGCAGGTCTCGTTTGGCGAGCCGCTGGGACCACCCGCTGGGTCTCTGTGGCGGGTTTGGTCGCTGGGAAGGTGCCAGGTGCCGTTTGAAAAGCTGCTGGGACACCGCGCGTGGTCGCTAGGGCCCGTGTGCATGCTTTGAAGGTGCCATGTGTCGTTTGGCGAGCCGATGGGACCCCGCGCGGGGTCGCTGGGGCCTGTGCGCATTCTGACAAGGTGTCAGGTGTCATTTGGCGAGCCGCTGGGACGCCGCTCCGGGTCTAAGAGGACCGTGCGCGTGCTGGGAAAGTGCCAGGTATCGTTTGGCATGCCGCTGGGATCGTGCGGGGTCGCTGGGGCCCGTGCTTGCACTGGGAAGGTGCCAGGTGTCATTTGGCGAGCCGCTGGGGCCCGTGCGCGTGCTGACAAGGTGCCAGGTGTCATTTGGCGAGCCGCTGGGACCCCACGCGGGGTCGCTGGGGCATGTGCACCTGCTGGGAATGTGCCAGGTGTCGTTTGGCGAGCCGCTGGGACCGTGCAGGGTCGCTGGAGGATGTGCGTGCACTGGGAAGGTGCCAGGTGTCGTTTGGCGAGCCGCTGGGACCCTGTGTGGCGTTGCTGGGGCCCGTGCGCACGCTGGGAAGGTGCCAGGTGTCGTTTGGCGAGCCGCTGGGACCCCGCGTGCTGGGAAGGTGGCAGGTCTCGTTTGGCGAGCAGCTGAGTCCACTGCGCAGGGTCTCTGTGGTGCGTCCGGTCGCTGGGAAGCTGCCAGGTGCCGTTTGAAAAGCTGCTGGGACACCGCGCGTGGTCGCTGGGGCCTGTGTGCGCGCGCTTTGAAGGTGCCAGGTGTCGTTTGGCAAGCCGCTGGGACCGTGCAGGGTAGCTGCGGCACGCCCTTGGAAGGTGCCAGGTGTCGTTTGGCGAGGTGCTGGGACCGTACGGGGTCGCTGGGGCCCTTGCGCGCGCTGGGAAGGTGCCAGGTGTCGTTTAGTGAGCTGCTGGGACCGTGCAGGGTCGCTGGGGCCCTTGCGCGCGCTGGGAAGGTGCCAGATGTCGTTTGGCGAGCCGCTGGGACCGTGCAGGGTCGCTGGGGCCCTTGCGCGCGCTGGGAAGGAGCCAGGTGTCGTTTGGCAAGCCGCTGGGACCGTGCGGGGTCGCTGGAGGACGTGCGTGCACTGGGAAGGTGCCAGGTGGCGTTTGGCGAGCATTCAGAACTGGGCAGACACATGGCAAATGAAATTTAATAGAGAAAAGTGTAAAGTACTGCAGGCAGGCAATAAAAATGTACATTATAAATATCATATGGAAGGTACTGAAATTGAAGAAGGGAACTATGAAAAAGACCTAGGAGTTTATGTTGACTCAGAAATGTCTTCATCTAGACAATGTGGGGAAGCTATAAAAAAGGCCAGCAAGATGCTCGGATATATTGTGAGAAGTGTTGAATTTAAATCAAGGGAAGTAATGTTAAAACTTTACATAAGAAAGTTTACAAACGAGGAGGCCATTCATTCCAGGACCTGCTGGAATGAACATTGAAAAATTCAATATTAGTATAGTTAAGTGACTGACATTAAAGTTCTATACGTTGGACAACACGGTTAACGACTTAGGAACGGAAACGGATATGAGTATGGAGAGTACTTCACAAAAGACTACTTCAAGATCTGCAGTTAACAAAGACATGGAACTCCAGGTTTGTGTCTGCGGCTGGAGCAAGGCGACAACGGTCAGGGGTTTGAAGATTCATCAAGGGAGAATGAAATGCTTGAGGGAGAAGGGACAAGGGCCTCGCATTGATCAGTACTTCTTACGAAGTCAGTCAAGTCAGTCGAATGAAATCCAGCGACAGGAAGCAAACCACAGTTCGCAGGACATCAGCACCCCTGTCATAGATGTGAGGAGGACTTGCATGGACACAGTTAGTGATGAACCTAATGATCCTTGTGAACCCGGTCAGACAAACCAGCATAAGAGAGAAAAGAACCTCAACGGGCACAAGCCTGGAGTTAAATGGCCAAGAGCTTGTGAGAAAACTGCATGGGACACAGTAAACACAGATCTCTGCGTTGCATTGGAAAGATTAAGTGGAACAGTTGAAAAGAAGCTGGATAAATTTGGGGACATCATCTACGCATATGGAAGTGAGAGGTTTGGAGTTGAAAAAAGGAAGGAAAAAGTACAAACTATTCCTGGAAAGTCTAGACGGCAGCAAGAGATTGAACGCTTAGTTAGAGAAAGGAGACAGCTGAGGAACCAATGGAGAAGAGCAGAACAAAGTCAGAAGGAGGGACTCAATCTCTTACAAAGGGTCATAAAAGATAAGCTTGCAACATTGCGCAGAGCTGAGCGCCTACGGAAACGCTACAAAAAGAAGGAGCGTGCGAGAGCTAACTTTTATAAAGACCCATTCAAATTTGTAAAGAAGTTATTCACCAGTGAGAAGAATGGCACACTAAAAGCATCTAAGGTTGAGCTGGAGAGATATTTGGAGGAAACACATACAGATTCAAAAAGGCAGGAGCCTATGTCAATTCCGTCAGACATCCCACCTATCAATCCACCAGAATACCAAATGGAGGACTGTGCACCTAAGTGGAAAGAAATAGAGCAAGCTGTGAAAAAAGCAAGGGCTTCATCATCTCCAGGGCCTAATGGAGTTCCGTACAGAGTGTACAAGAGTGCTTCAGGAGTTCTACGAATTCTGTGGAAATTGATGAAAGTGGCATGGGAAAAACAGGTTGTACCAAGAGCATGGCGCCGAGCAGGTGGAGTCTTTATACCTAAAGAAAAAGATTCTACAAGCATCAGTCAGTTTCGTCCCATTTCCCTATTAAACGTAGAAGGCAAGATTTTCTTCAGCATTATTGCTCAGAGATTGTCAGCTTACCTATTAAAGAACTGCTTCATTGACACTTCAATACAAAAAGCGGGCATTCCAGGTTTCCCAGGTTGCTTAGAACACATCAATGTGATCTGGCAACAAATTCAATCAGCTAAAAAGGAGAGGAAGGAGCTCCATGTGACATTCCTGGATTTGGCTAATGCATATGGTTCAGTGCCACATGAACTACTTTGGGCAGCATTTGATTTTTTCAGTGTACCGATGACAATAACAAATTTAGTGAAAGCCTATTTTGGAGATTTGCAATTCAGTTTTTCAACTTCAGAATTCAGCACTACATGGCAATGCCTAGAGGTTGGAATAATGGCAGGATGCACCATTTCTCCACTGGCTTTTACCATGGCAATGGAAGTAATCATTAGGGCATCAAAATGGGTAGTAGGAGGAGAGCGCTTGGCTTCTGGAATGCGACTACCACCAATTCGAGCATACATGGATGACATGACAACCATGACTACAACAGTAGCCTGCACTAATCGATTATTGGGCAAATTAACCAATAACATTGAATGGGCACGAATGCAATTCAAGCCCACTAAATCAAGGAGCATCTCTATAATTAAAGGCAAAGTAGTAGATAAAACATTCTTCATTAATGGTGAGGCAATACCAACAGTGTCTGAGAAGCCAGTGAAGAGTCTTGGGAGATGGTACGACGGGGATCTAAAGGACACAGTTCGTGTGGGAGAAGTTAGACAACAAGCATTGGAAGGGTTGAAGAGCATAGACAGCTGCGCTCTACCAGGTAAACTAAAACTCTGGTGCTTTCAGTTTGGTCTACTGCCGAGGTTGCTGTGGCCACTGACTGTGTACGAGGTTTCTTTGACAACAGTAGAGAAGCTGGAAGCTTTAATCAGTTCATACATCAGGAAATGGTTGGGAGTTCCACGCTGCCTCAGCAGAGTGGGACTTTATGGTAAAGGAATACTGCAGCTACCAGTCTCTGCTCTAACCGAGGAGTTTAAGTGCGCCAAGGTCAGACTGGAAATGACTTTAGTAGAGTCACGCGATAAATGCGTAAGGGAGGCAGCACCTGTGTTGAAAACTGGAAGAAAGTGGGCGGCAAAGAAAGCTGTGGAAGATGCAAAGGCTGCCCTTCGAATTGGTGATATCATGGGGCAAGTTCAGCATGGAAGAGGGGGTCTTGGTTTCAGTTCAACTCCTCCTACATGGCACAAGGCGGCCCCAGCTCAAAGGAGGAAGCTGGTAGTCAACGAGGTGCAAAAGCAGGAGGAGAGGATGAGGTGTATAAAGGCCATTTCCCAGGCCAAGCAGGGAGAATGGATGAGATGGGAGAGTGTGGAACAACGCAAGATTGGCTGGAAAGACCTATGGTCAATGGAACAGAGCAGGATCAGTTTCCTCATCAGGTCAACATATGATGTTCTCCCATCACCACAGAACCTAAACCTCTGGGTAGGAGAGGATCCCTCATGTCCTTTGTGTTCATCACCTGCAACATTAAGGCACATTTTGACAGGATGTAAGGTGGCTCTTAGCCAAGGACGGTTTACTTGGCGCCATGACCAGGTGCTGCGATGTTTGGCCTTAGCATTGGAAGACAAGCGTAACATGACCAATAAGTTGTCACCTGTTCCATCAAAACATTACACACAAAAGACAACATTCCTCCGCCCAGGAGAGCAACCACCAAGAAAAGGTGTTAAAACCAATTCTCGCCCAGGACAACTGGAAGCTGCTAGAGACTGGAAAATGCTGGCAGATGTTGGTCAACGGCTTATTTTTCCACCTGAGATTGCCACCACTAACCTTCGACCAGATATTGTCTTGTGGTCTGGATCAGCACGCCTTGTTCACCTGGTAGAGTTAACAGTGCCATGGGAGGATGCTGTAGATGAGGCGTATGAGAGGAAGAAACTGCGGTATGCTCAACTAGCCACTGAAGCGGAACAGCGAGGATGGAGAGTTCGGGTTTACCCAGTGGAAGTGGGTTGTCGAGGATTTGTGGCACACTCTACAACCCGGTTTCTCAGAGACGTCGGATTCAGTGGCCAAGAGTTGCGTCGCACAGTGAAGAACTTATCTGAAGCAGCAGAAAGGAGCAGCAACTGGCTGTGGTTGAGACGGAAAGATTCTGGCTGGGGACAGGTAAGTAAGCTGGGCTGAGTTGAGTGGGGGACGGAGGGGGGTGATGCTGGGACGCCAGAATCACCGTCGAGCCCTCTTGAGGTGTCGTGGGCTAGTCGACGAAACACTGAGGATGGAAGGTGCCCACTTGAAAACCCCAGAGATGTACCCTACTTAGCTCAATCCAGACGGTTGTCATGCTGATGCGCTGGGGAGGCCGCACTTTGGTTGATCCCCGGAGCCAGCATCGCAGCCGTTGTGTGTGCTGATGCGCCAGGGAGGCAAAATAAGCTGATCCCTGGAGCCAGCATTACACTTCAGCCATTAACACCAGACAGAAGGATATCTACATCATCATATGGAAGGAAACGTAAATGGATGGAGACACATATGGATCACATTAGTTTACTGTAAAGCTACGTCTTAGTTGGTGCTTATCTTGGCGAGAGCCGAGTTCAAATCAGCATGAAGTTTTAACATCTACTCTCGTGTAATGGAAATCAAATAATAATTTTAGAGTGTTTACCAACAAAATATAATGAAAAAAGCATTACTCAAGAAATGAGTTTAAGCATTTTATCTATTTATTTATTTATTTTCATTTTAAATTTTGTAACATTAATAGGGTTTTTTCTTTGGAGTAAAATGCTTTGCAAATCCCCACCTACATATTTGGGTACTCCTAACTATTCTTTTTTGTCTTAAAAGTGTGAGGTGACCGTGTATGTTTAATGTATTATAGATTCAAATGTGTGTCTGTTTGGAATGTATGCATACAGAAAAATAAAACTGAATATGTGTATTTTATTTTCCACCTATCACTTAACGTTTTAACAGTAATGTCACACCCAGCCCCTTTCACTTTAAATGTACACTACTATATTACTATAATTGGATGTTACTGGCAAGTGAAGCAGTGTTACCTAAAAACACAAAACATTTCCAAAGAAATCGCACAGGGTTACCTATCAGTGTACTTGCCATGATTCACAATGTAATTACATTCAGTATTTTCTTTTATTACATGGTAACAAAGAGTCACTTCAAAATACAGTACACTGCCAAAGGAATCACATTGAATTATATTTGTTTTATTGCAATTATCATGATTCACAATGCAATTAAATTCATTATTTCTTTTATTACAAGATAACAAGGAGTCACTTCAAAATACAATACACTGCCAAAGGAATTACATTTAATTATGTTTGTTTTATAATTACCATGATTCATAATGTTGTTACATTTACCATGTCCTGTTATCACCAGGTAACAAGGGGTCATTTCACAATCAGTAATACTGTAATTAAGGTCAGACTATGTTTTAACTTAGTTACATATGTAACTAAATAGAACTACATGTTGTTATTTTATGGAATTCCATAATGTAGTTACTGGTCCACTTATAGGATTTATGAGGAATTACATGTATTATATACTGTAATTACAGTGTAACTACATTGTAGTTAATGTACCTGTATTTTGAAGTGTATATATATATATATATATATATATATATATATATATATGGATACAGTATATATACAGTACTGTGCAAAAGTTTTAGGCAGGTGTGAAAAAATGCTGTAAAGTAAGAATGCTTTCAAAAATAGACATGTTAATAGATTACATTTATCAATTAACTAAATGCAAAGTGAGTGAACAGAAGAAAAATCTACATCAAATCAGTATTTGGTGTGACCACCCTTTGCCTTCAAAACAGCATCAATTCTTCTAGGTACACTTGCACAAAGTCAGGGATTTTGTAGGCATATAGTCAGGTGTATGATTAAACGATTATACCAAACAGGTGCTATTGATCATCAATTCAATATGTAGGTTGAAACACAATCATTAACTGAAACAGAAACAGCTGTGTAGGAGGAATAAAACTGGGTGAGGAACAGCCAAACTCAGCTAACAAGGTGAGGTTGCTGAAGACAGTTTACTGTCAAAAGTCATACACCATGGCAAGACTGAGCACAGCAACAAGACACAAGGTAGTTATACTGCATCAGCAAGGTCTCTCCCAGGCAGAAATTTCAAGGCAGACAGGGGTTTCCAGATGTGCTGTCCAAGCTCTTTTGAAGAAGCACAAAGAAACGGGCAACGTTGAGGACCGTAGACGCAGTGGTCGGCCAAGGAAACTTACTGCAGCAGATGAAAGACACATCATGCTTACTTCCCTTCGCAATCGGAAGATGTCCAGCAGTGCCATCAGCTCAGAATTGGCAGAAAACAGTGGGACCCTGGTACACCCATCTACTGTCCGGAGAAGACTTGCGGCCAAAAAGCCATACCTCCGACGTGGAAACAAGGCCAAGCGACTCAACTATGCACGAAAACACAGGAACTGGGGTGCAGAAAAATGGCAGCAGGTGCTCTGGACTGATGAGTCAAAATTTGAAATATTTGGCTGTAGCAGAAGGCAGTTTGTTCGCCGAAGGGCTGGAGAGCGGTACACGAATGAGTGTCTGCAGGCAACAGTGAAGCATGGTGGAGATTCCTTGCAAGTTTGGGGCTGCATTTCTGCAAATGGAGTTGGGGATTTGATCAGAATTAATGGTCTCCTCAATGCTGAGAAGTACAGGCAGATACTTATCCATCATGCAATACCATCAGGGAGGCATCCGATTGGCCCCAAATTTATTCTGCAGCATGACAACGACCCCAAACATACAACGAAAGTCATTAAGAACTATCTTCAGCGTAAAGAAGAACAAGGAGTCCTGGAAGTGATGGTATGGCCCCCACAGAGCCCTGATCTCAACATCATCGAGTCTGTCTGGGATTACATGAAGAGAGAGAAGCAACTGAGGGTGCCTAAATCCACAGAAGAACGTGGTTACTTCTCCAAGATGTTTGGGCCAACCTACCTGCCGAGTTCCTTCAAAAACTGTGTGCAAGTGTACCTAGAAGAATTGATGCTGTTTTGAAGGCAAAGGGTGGTCACACCAAATACTGTTTTGATGTAGATTTTTCTTCTGTTCACTCACTTTGCATTTTGTTAATTGATAAATATAAACTATTAACATGTCTATTTTTGAAAGCATTCTTACTTTACAGCATTTTTTCACACCTGCCTAAAACTTTTGCACAGTACTGTATATATACAGACGTGCTCAAATTTGTTGGTACCCCTCCACAAAAAACAAAGAATGCACAATTTTCTCTGAAATAACTTGAAACTGACAAAAGTAATTGGCATCCACCATTGTTTATTCCATATTTAATAGAAATCAGACTTTGCTTTTGATTTTTTATTCAACATAATATTGTAAATAAGAAAACAAATGAAAATGGCATGGACAAAAATGATGGGACTGCTAACCTAATGTTTTGTTGCACAACCTTTAGAGGCAATCACTGCAATCAAACGCTTTCTGTAGCTCTCAATGAGACTTCTGCACCTGTTAACAGGTAGTTTGGCCCACTCCTCCTGAGCAAACTGCTCCAGCTGTCCCAGGTTTGATGGGTGCCTTCTCCACTGCAAGTTTCAGCTCTTTCCATAGATGTTCGATAGGATTCAGATCAGGACTCATAGAAGGCCACTTCAGAATAGTCCAATGTTTTGTTCTTATCCATTCTTGGGTGCTTTTAGCTGTGTGTTTTGGGTCATTATCCTGTTGGAGGACCCATGACCTGCGACTGAGACAGAACTTTCTGACACTGGGCAGTACATTTCGCTCCAGAATGCCTTGATAGTCTTGAGATTTCATTGTGCCCTGCACAGATTCAAGGCACCCTGTGCCAGGCGCAGCAAAGCAGCCCCAAAACATAACCGAGCCTCCTCCATGTTTCACTGTAGGTATGGTGTTCTTTTCTTTGAAAGCTTCATTTTTTCATCTGTGAACATAGAGCTGATGTGACTTGCCAAAAAGCTCCAGTTTTGACTCATCTGTCAAAAGGACATTCTCCCAGAAGGATTGTGGCTTGTCAATATGCATTTTAGCATATTCCAGTCTGGCTTTTTTATGTTTTTCTTTCAAAAGTGGAGTCCTCCTGGGTCTTCTTCCATGGAGCCCACTTTCGCTCAAAAAGTGACGGATGGTGCGATCAGAAACTGACGTACCTTCACCTTGGAGTTCAGCTTGTATCTCTTTGGCAGTTATCCTTGGTTCTTTTTCTACCATTCGCACTATCCTTCTGTTCACTCTGGGGTCGATTTTCCTCTTGCGGCCGCGCCCAGGGAGGTTGGCTACAGTTCCATGGACCTTAAACTTCTTAATAATATTTGCAACTGTTTTCACAGGAACATCAAGCTGCTTGGAGATGGTCTTGTAGCCTTTACCTTTACCATGCTTGTCTATTATTTTCTTTCTGATCTCCTCAGACAACTCTCTCCTTTGCTTTCTCTGGTCCATATTCAGTGTGGTGCACACAATGATACCAAACAGCACAGTGACTACTTTTCTCCATTTAAATAGGCTGAATGACTGATTACAAGATTTGAGACATGTGTGATACCAATTAAAGAAACTAATTAGTTTGGAATATCACTATAATCCAATTATTTATTACCTTTTCTAAGGGGTACCAACAAATGTGTCCAGGCCATTTTAGAATATCTTTGTAGAATAAGCAATAATCCATCTCTTTTCACAGCTTATTTGCTTTATTCTATGACATACCAAAGGCATGCAAGTATACATGATAAAATAGCTTTTAATTTCATCACTTTTCAGGAGGAATGAAGCATTATTTTAATGAGCTGTAAGGGTACCAACAAATTTGAGCATGTCTGTATATATATATATATATATATATATATATAAAACCAGGGTAAATATAACACACAGATATATTGACAGTAAGAGTCGAAATAGAGCAGAAATAGAATAAAAATCACAGGACTTTTACAGGAATGTTTACACAATGGAAATAAAACATTATTAAAATAAAACATTATCGTCACGTTTGGATTTAAGAGATGAATTCGTACAGCATTCCAGCAATTCACACATGCACGCAGACTTGTGTGTGCGGAGTGTGTGGATTGCTGTGGAGAATAAGCTAATTCTTAAAAATAAACAAAGACCAAAATGAATACATTTTCAAAGAGAGGAAGTGATTTCGGAGATCTCAGGATGCTGTGCACAGCTGCCACGTGTCCCTCTGACCCACCCTGAGCACCCAGCACCTGTACCACAGGGTCCACATCAACCAGCAGGGCCTCCAAGTCTGCCAAGATCCTGAAAGAATGTGCCCTGGGCCGGGACCCATCTAGCCCGTCCCACAATGCACGAGCCAGGGAGGAGAGCCCCTAGGGGAAACTCCCACACAGTCTAGACTGCAGCCCACCAGCCAACCACGTTACTGCCCTCGCCCAGCCAGCCAGCCCTGCCCTCACTGAGCTGGGGAGATCAAGCAGCTCCTAAACTCATCTGCACATGGCTGATGAGCTGAGAAACCCGGATGCACACTGGTAATGTACATCAAGCCTACTGGCGATTCAGCAAAACACTGAAAAAAACCCACGCACATATAAAGACATGAACGGCTTAAATTCACTTTGTTTCATTCTACATAAAAAGGTAACCTAGAAAAAATATGTATCTATATCTATATATATATCTATATATCTATATCTATATCTATATATATATATATATATCTATATATATATATATATATCTATATCTATATCTATATCTATATCTATATCTATATCTATATCTATATCTATCTATCTATCTATCTATCTATCTATCTATCTATCTATCTATCTATCTATCTATATATATATATATATATATATATATATATATATATTTATATAAAAATGAGATCTCTTTCAATTAGTATCTGGAACATTCAGGGCCTGTATTCCTCAACTTTAGGGCTGAACAGCACAGACCCGGAATTTCTTATCAACATAAAACACATTATTGTTCTACAAGAGACATGGTGCCGTCACGTCAATCAATCAGGAATGGTAGAGACTGAGGCCCAGATTTATAAAAGGATTGCACAAAGGATGTTTTACGACTGTATAAAATGGCATTGAGGGTTCTCAATTTTTGGTTTGGATTTATAAAAGGCACGCAATGCATAAACACGCAATTAAGATGTAATTTCCGGGAGTGGTGTCTCTTTGCACTTTAGCCCTTGATACATATGTAATTGTGCATATGCATATGTAATTCTGGGGTTTCTGAGAGATTTTGCAAATGAGGTCTATCAAATATGTTCTTATGTTCTAATATTCCAACTAATTTATTAAAGCTGTCAGTAATTGCGGGCCTCATATTTTCGTGATTATTTTAAGAACTCTGAAAAGCAGACATAAAATTGCCACAATCAGACAGTGGCGACCCCTTACAACCGTAGATCCTGACGCCTGTACTGAGCCCAAACTCACCTACAGATGAAAACATCAACCAGACATACTTCAGGGGTGTGAATGAGCGCACATTCAGCAAGCTGCCTGGATCGCAGTGCTGGAGGTTTAGTTTTTATGAATTATAATTCACACAAGAGGGCAAACTGAAGTGTTTACCAGTGAATAGTACACATATTTGCCCCTTCCCGCTTCCCTTTCAAATACTTTTATAAATCATTATCACTCACATACAAACACCATTACTTTCTTGGAATATATATATATATGAATAAATAAAAGTAGGAAAGGCCAAAACAAATTAGTAATACTCTCCTATAATAAACTCCTAACACTAACGGCACCCTTACCCATGGAAACAGATCTCAACATTATAATTGTACAGGTCTGTGAGCCATCACATTTTGTAACATTTACAGATGAAAGATGTTTTTCAGGTGAAGAATGTGTTTTTGTGTTTCTCTGATTATCAAGTGTTCTGGGTAACAGCAAAGCTCAAACCTGAGCAAAAGTTTGACAAATTGCACTCTCAGGGAATTCTGTGTGCTAAGTGTGAGGTGGGCTATAGTGTCTGGGTGAGTTAGCTATTATTAAATATTTACCTGGTAAAGTGCAGATGGCCAGCCATAAACCTTGTGCCACGATAAGATCTGGCATAGCAAATATTTACAATGGGAATAAGTCTTTAACCAATCAAATGAATATGTGTACTTTTTTGTTTTCTTGTACTTTGTAACCTAATGCTGATTTGCTGTAGGGAGAGAACTGTATAAAGGGACAGGGAAGATGTATCTCACTAAGTATCCTTGAGAGGAGCTTCCAGTTCTGTGGTCGTTGTGACCAAAAGACAATAAACTTGTCAAACTGTTTAAGCTTGACCTCTATTGTATTGTTTCCGTGTTCTAAAAATATTTCTTACAGAATTGGCGTCACAAACAGGATTCCTGATTGCTCGCTCACCTGACTGCTGAGACAGGCTAGAGTATGCTGTGGCTTACATACTTACTGTGCTTAGGGTAAGGAAATGGAACACATTTTGTCTTATACGGTTTTATACGGCTTATAAGTGTTGCTTGCTGACTTAGATAAAAGCGGATCGACATATCCTGTAAGGGAAGTGTTTATATGTATGTATATGCATGTGTGCAGTGGACTCTGGGACTGTTCATGCACTTGATACAATGTAACTGAAAGTTTTGGTGGAAGATGCAGGTGTGCGTTCGGTGTTTGTAGCATGGATAGATTGGGCATGAGGAATTGTGGGGGCATGTTTGTCTGGGATAACTGCATTTTAATTTAAAGGGTGTGAAGAGGTTTGAACGTCGTGTTTTCAGATATTTCTTGGCAGTGTCCAGTGCCGATGGTCTTGAAGCTTTCATGCGGACAGTCTTGGGAGAGCGCTTGCATTTATTTTGCTCAAACCAGTTGCAGTGTATTGGGGGTATGAATGATCCTGGAGGCTGCTGTATATGTGTGTGTGTATATATATATATATATATATATATATATATATATATATATATTTATGTGCACTGCATTTTCTTTATTTATTTGTATATATTGTTGTTGTTTGTGCCATGTATGTGCTTTGACAACACTTATTTTTTCATGCTAATAAAGTCAATTTGAATTTAATGACAGAACAATTATTATTATTGAGATTGGCTAATTAACATCTCTCTCTCTCTCTCTCTTTTGCTCCATCCCTCCTCTCTCTCACTCACTCTGGATTTTTACTGTAAGGCACATTTGTAGCAATAGGCGGGTGTGTTGCCTTACTTTTGAATTCTCCTTTAACAAGAAACTTTTTATAATAATGTCTGTCTCTGTACCCCCCCCCCCCCCCCCCGCTCCTCTAACTCTCACTCTCTCCAGTTTAATCAGTATAGTTATAAATCAGCTCCTCTCTCTCCTTTTCTCCCACCCCTCTCCCTTCCACCCCTCTCCTTCCTCTTCCTCCTCCTCTCCTCCCTCTTTCCCTCTATGTGTAGTTCTGTACAGGCTCGCTGATTTTAATGCAGGCCCAGTAAACCGCCCAACCCAGACAAACCACACACAGAACCAGAACCACAGCCCAGATGGCATAGATCGCTCCGTACTGTTCAGCCTCCTGCCAAGTGCCAGCCTGAGAGAGAGAGAGAGAGAGAGAGAGAATAATATTTGCAAATATTATTATTCAATTACATTCTCTTTTTACTCCTGCTTCATCAGATGAAGGCTGTGAGCTGAAACATATTAAAAGCTGAAAGATATTAAAAAGAAACCATGAAAAGTGTTTTTGAAAACAGAGTTTGAGTGAGTTGCTCTATTTGAGTGCGGACCTTTCTTGACCTGTTTGGTCTTAATTCCTTGATATTTTTTGGGAGGTGACGCACCAATTCATTTGAAAAAGACTGAACTTGAGTCTGATGGTACACACCATTTAAACACATTCTAGAATGAAAAGATTTTTGGGTGTGGCCATGTAGCTCCCCCTGCCCCCCCATCCCTCCCTTCCTCCATCTCACCATTAGTCCTCCAGCGATGACAGCAAAGAAGAGACCCAGCATGAAAAAGTAAACACAGCGTTGCCAGGGGTAACGCCGCCCAATAAAGGACCTGAGAGAAAGACAGGGAGAGGGCAAAAGAGACAGTTATACATGATAACATGATTGCATTATGATAAAATGTGAGGCTCAATTCTGGACTGTGTAAGTGGCAGGGTCAATGTGTGTGTGTGTGTGTGTGTGTGTGTGTGAGAGACAGACAGACAGACAGACAGACAGACAGACAGACAGACAGACAGACACACAGACTTACACTTTCCGACAGTGAGGGCATCTGGCGAGTTTCTTCTTTGTAAAGTCAGTCCACTGAGACAGAGAGAGAATTATTATCAATCTTATTGATTCTTATTCTGATTATTATTACAGTACTTGTGATTATTAATTAGGATGATGAATATGAAGATGAAGATGAATTGTGAATCGCACCAGGAATGTGTGAGCGCAGTGTCCACAGCTCACTCTGGCTCCACAAGGCTGCAGCTCTGGGCTGACAGGACCTGAATCTGACTCCACTGGACCCAAGTTTATAATTCTCTTACTGAGACAGATAGAGAGAAAAGGAGCGGCAGAGAGGGAGAGAGAGCAGAAGAGAGACATAATTACATATGTGTGTGTTTGTGTGTGGGCCTGAATCTCCCTTTCTCCCCTCCCCTCTCCCCTCCCCTCCCCTCCCCTCCCCTCCCCCCTCCTCCTCCTTCTCCTCTCCCCTATCCCCCCTCCTCTTTCTCCCCCATCCCCCCTCCTTCTCTCACCAGTAAGGACGGGGACAGGCCATTCTCTGTGAAGTTGCTTTGCAGATCAAGAGACAGTTACAAGGACAGCGCACATACTTCTTACCAGGAGGAGGGTTCTTAATGGGCTGAGAGAGAGGGGGGGAAGGGAGGGGGGAGAATGAGGTATGGGAGAAAGAGAGACGGGGAGAGAGAGAGAGGGAGGGGTTGAAAGGGGGAGAGAGAGAGAAAGAAGGGAGGTTAACACAGATACACTGACTACTTTTCAGTACAGTAATAATTATAATAATTATTATTATTATTATTTATTTCTTAGCAGACGCCCTTATCCAGGGCGACTTACAATCGTAAGCAAAAACATTTCAAGCGTTACAATACAAGTAATACAATAAGAGCAAGAAATACAATAACACAGAAATACAATAATACAGACCTAGCTTCACACACTCATGCACACGTACACGCATACATACTTAGACACATGTTGAGACACGCACACGCACACAGATGCAAAAACACACACTCTCCTCACCGTTGCCTCGTTGCAGACCCCACACTTAACAAGGTGCTGGTGGCTGTCTGCCTTCACACTAATGAGGGACTGACATACACGACAGTTGATCTTGGAAGTGCTGCCCGACATCATTAGGGAGTAAGGAGGAAGGTCTTCCTCGATCGGGAGAACTGAGGGGAGGTCTGGAGAGAAGGGGAGGGAGACGGACAGAGAGAGGTTAATAGAGAGACAGAGGGAATGAGAAAGAGAGAGGGAACGAGAAAGACAGGTTAATAGAGTGTGCGATAGAAAGAGAGGGAGGGTGAGGGGGGAGAGAGAGAGAGAGAGGGGTAAACCAAACAATTCTGCACAGACCAGATTGGCTGTGTGGTCACTGTGAGACAGAAGAACTGGAAACAGAGATGCACTTTCTCCTAAATTGCCATATACTCCCAACCCAAGATCATTTACTTGAAAAAATGTAAATTTTCCTCCCCCATTTCCCAAAAAGCCAGAAAAAATGGCAGTCCTCCTGGGAGAGGGACACACAGCCCCACTGGCTGCCCAGTGTGTGTGTGCCTGTCATGCAAAACTGAAAGATCATAATTGGATAAGTCTTCACCCCCCTGAGTTAATACTTGGTGGAGGCACCTTTGGCAGCAATTACAGCTGTGAGTCTGTTGGGATAGGTCTCTGCCAACTTTGCACACCTAGATTTGGCAATATTTGACCATTCTTCTTTACAAAACTGTTCAAGCTCTGTCAAGTTCCTTGGGGAGCGTTGATAGACAGCAATCTTCAAATCATGCCACAAATTTGCGATTGGATTTAGGTCGGGACTCTGACTGAGCCACTCAAGGACATTTACTTTGTTGTTCCTTAGCCACTCCAGTGTAGCTTTGGCTGTGTGCTTTGGGTTGTTGTCATGCTGAAAGGTGAACTTCTGTCCCAATTTCAGCTTTCTTGGAGAGGGCAGCAGGTTTTCCTCAATGACTTCTTTGTACTTTGCTCCATTAATTTTCCCTTCTATCCTGACAAGTGCCCCGGTCCCTGCTGATGAGAAACATCCCTGTAACATGATGCTGCCACCACCATTCTTCACAGTAGGCATGGTGTTCTTTGGGTGATGCGCTATGCTGGGTTTGCGCCAAACATGACACTTTGTATTTAGGCCAAAAAGTTCCATTTTAGTTTCGTCATACCACAAAACTTTTTGCCACATGGCTACAGAATCTCCCAAGTGTTTTTTTTGCATACTTCAAACGGGATTCAAGGTGGGCTTTCTTGAGTAATGGCTTCCTTCTTGCCACCCTACCATACAGGCCAGATTTGTGGAGTGCTTGGGATATTGTTGTCACATGCACACTTTGACCAGTCTTGGCCATAAAAGCCTGTAGCTCTTGCAAAGTTGCCATTGGCCTCTTGGTAGCCTCTCTGATTAGTCTCCTTCTTGCTCGGTCATCCAGTTTGGAGGGACGGCCTGATCTAGGCAGGGTCTTGGTGGTGCCATACACCTTCCACTTCTTAATAAACGTCTTGACCGTGCTCCAAGGGATATTCAAGGCCTTTGATATTTTTTTATACCCATCCCCTGATCTGTACCTTTCAACAACTTTGTCCCGGAGTTCTTTTGAAAGCGCCTTGGTGCTCATGGTTGAGTCTTTGCTTTGAAATGCACTACCCAGCAGAGGGAACCTACAGGAACTGCTGAATTTATCTTGAAATCATGTGAATCACTACAATTTAACAAAGGTGGAGGCCATTTAACTTGGTGTGTGATTTTGAAGGCGAATGGTTACACCTGAGCTAATTTAGGATTGCTATTACAAGGGGGGTGGACACTTATCCAACCAAGCTATTTGAGTTTTTATTTTTAATTAATTTTCTACAAATTTCTAGAATATTTTTTTCACTTGGAAGTTGTGGGGTAGGATGTGTAGATAAATGAAAAAAAAACTATTTTAATGCATTTTAATTCCAGGCTATAAGGCAACAAAAGGTGAACATTTTGAAAGGGGGTGTAGACTTTCTATAGGCACTGTATATATATATATATATATAATTATTATTATTTAGCAGACGCCTTTATCCAAGGCGACTTACAGAGACTAGGATGTGTGAACTCTGCATCAGCTGCAGAGTCACTTACAACTACGTCTCACCCGAAAGACGGAGCACAAGGAGGTGAAGTGACTTGCTCAGGGTCACACAATGAGTCAGTGGCTGAGGTGGGATTTGAACCGGGGACCTCCTGGTTACAAGCCCCTTTCTTTAACCACTGGACCACACAGCCTCCTTGGGTCATTCCTTGTCAATTCAACCAGCCAATGTCACCATACGTTACACATTTGGTTAAAAATCGGCAAAAAGTTAGTAAAAGTGTTTGTTAGAAACTTTGTGAAATTTGAGCGGTCAACTCTTTATAGTTCCTGAGATTTTCGTGTTGATACCTAGGGGGTACCACCCTGCCAATGTTCTGTGAAAACACACACACACTGCTTTTAAAGGCTAATAATGTTTGAAATAAACATGTTAGATACCCAAATTCACCCCCATATAGATTTTTGGTCAAAAATAAAATAAATAAGATCTGTTCCTCTCCTGCCCCCAGAGCAGGTCTGTTCCCTCATTCCCCCAGAGCAGGCCTGTTCCCTCATTCCCCAAGGGCAGGCCTGTGCCCTCATTCCCCAAGGGCAGGCCTGTGCCCTCATTCCCCAAGGGCAGGCCTGTGCCCTCATTGCCCAAGGGCAGGCCTGTGCCCCTGCCCCCAGAGCAGGTCTGTATCCTTTTTGCCCTAAAAGCAGACAGGTCTGAGCCCCTCCTGTCGAAAGAACAAGTTTGCCCTTGCATCAATGGCAGATATTCTCTCATCTCTGCCCCTAACCCAGTCTTATTTCCTTTTACCATGATGTCTAGAAACCAAAAGATTGTTAGGTTAACATAATGAACAACATTAATATAACCTGGCCTAGAATAACAGAATATTACCCATTTAAACAAAGTATAAATTTCAATGTGAAAAAGGCAGACATGCCCTAGCGAGGGGCATGGGGCTCTGTTAGGGGCAGATATGAGACACAGATCTGCTCTCGGGGCAGGGGCACAGGACTGCTCTCGGGGCAGGGGTACAGGCCTTCTCTCGGGACAGGAGTGACAGTCCTGCTCTCAGGACAGGAGGGAAACAGATCTGCTTGTCCTTTGGGGAAGAATTACACTGACAAGCCTCATTCTGTATCAGCAACATTAAATAGCTTACTATGCATGATTAAAAAGCATGTCTGGGGCTTCCGAGTGGCGCATCCAGTAAAGGCGCTCCACGTGGAGTGCAGGATGCGCTCTATAGTCTGGACGTCATGAGTTCGAGTCCAGGCTATTCCTTTGCCGACCAAGGATGGAAGCTTCCAGGGGGGCGGCGCTCAATTGGCCGAGCGCTGCCCGGGGGGAGGGAGGGCTAGGTCGGCCAGGGTGTCCTCGGCTCACCACGCACCAGCGACCCCTGTAGTTTGGCCGGGCACCTGCGGGCTTGCCTGTAAGCTGCCCGAGAGCTGCGTTGTCCTCCGACGTTGTAGCTCTTGGGTGGCTGCATGGTGAGTCCACAGTGTGAAAAAAAGCGGTCGGCTGACGGCACACGCTTCGGAGGACAGCGTGTGTTCGGCTTCGCCCTCCCGAGTCAGCATAGGAGTGGTAGCGGTGAGCTGAGCATAATAAAATAATTGGCGATTCCAAATTGGGAGAAAATAATAAAAATAATTGGCAACAACTAAATTTAAATAAATAAAAAAAAAAGTATGTCTAAAACCATCTTGACAAAAAAGAACCACTAGCAGCATTGTTTTTCATGCATTTAAAAATGAACTGTTTTAGTGCTCCAATATTTTCCCTTGTCATTGCACCTGATAAATCCCATGTTTCATAATGGAATTCTTGACAACTCCTATAATCGAATTATGTAAATATATTCTGCTACGTATATTTTTTAGACGATACAGGTCATGTTCTATCTAAGCCTTTTAGTCCCGCCTTTGGCAAAAATCAAGTAACCAATCCGACGCGACACATTAGTTCTGCCCCCAGGGCTGATCTGCCCTCAGAGCAAAGTTCATTTCCAAAAACTCAACTGAGCTGCTTGAACGGACAAACTGCACGTGCACGTCACAACAGAACACCCAGCGTGGGCATGAACATGAGCACAGCGTCATCGGTGAAGAAATAAAACAAACTGGCATTTAAATGAAATTATTATTATCCTTTCGACAAATATTACCTACAAAATCCCTCATATATAACAACATGTACCAGAAGCTCTCTGCGTACAACAATAAATATATCAATATAGACCTGCTGAATAACCTAGCTATATGAATAATCAATTAAAATAAACCCCCAATTTTAACGTTAGCTGTCTTTTAACACACTATTATGTTTCACTTTTTGTACCACGCACCCAAGCGAGGCAGTCAGCTACTGTAGCCTCCTCTCGAACCATGCACAGCTTCACTGCTTTCAAAACGTAGCTACTGCTGTTGCATAGTATTTAAATGCGAACCCCGAAAACGTTCCGTTAGCATGCCTCCTTCTTCTTCTTCTTATTACTAATAAACAGCGAAGTGCAATAGATTATACAGAACAACCCATCCAATACTGTAATAAACTGTAGTACAGCATTATAAACTCTGGTACGGTATAAGGTTACTACACTAGATTCTGGTATCAGTTTACAACACTAACCCCGATGCTATACCTCCTACAAAAAGAAGGGAGGTCATGATTGTTGGGGACTCCATACTGAGAAACACAGCAAGTTCAGTTTGCAGTTTGGACCCCCTTACTACAACAGTGTGCTGCCTTCCAGGAGCCTCAGTCAAGCACATCACTGATAATGTGGACAGGCTCCTAGAACGAACAGGAGATGACCCGGTAGTAGTCGTCCACATTGGTACAAACAACATTGGAAGAGACAGGCCAAGATCCCTGCAAAACAAATTCAGAGAGCTAGGAAGGAAATTAAAAGACAAGACCAAAACTGTGGTATTTTCTGGGATACTGCCGGCGCCTTGCAAAGGACCATATGGGCAGCTGGAAATACAAAATCAAAATGCATGGGTGAAATCGTGGTGCACACAGGAAGGCTTCACCTTTCTTGAACATTGGAGCACTTTCTACAACAAGGACTAGCTATACAGGTGGGACGGACTGCACTTAAACAGAAAGGGAACCAATCTACTCGGAGAAAGGATCCTTCAGGCGGTACAGAAGCATTTAAACTAGAAAGGAAAGGGGGAGAAAACAAAAAAACAGAAGGGTGACTACATCAAAACAAGGGCAACAACTCAGGTAAGACCACTATCTTAATGCTAGAAGTCCGAGAAACAAAATGTTAGAACTTGAAGCTACTGCACTAACAAATAACTACGATGTGATAGGTGTTACAGAAACTTGGTTGTCTGAGAGTGATGGAGACAAATATAATATTAGTGGGTACACACTGTATAGGAAAGACAGGCAGGACAGAAGAGGCGGAGGGGTAGCGCTATATATAAGAAATAGCCTTGAAGCCCAGGTGTTAAATCAGGACAAAGAAAACAATGCAGAATCAATATGGGTCAGAATAATGGACACAAATTCAAAGGGCATAATAATAGGAGCATTTTTATTATTATTATTTATTTCTTAGCAGACGCCCTTATCCAGGGCGACTTACAATTGCTACAGACCGCCAAATTCAGACGCTGAGCAAAATAATCTGTTGTACAATGACATTCGAAATGCGTGTAGAAAAGGAGAAGCCATACTAATGGGGGATTTCAACTTCCCCTGTATAAAATGGGAAAACTCAATGGGGGGCACGACGGATGAAATTGCAATGGTGGAAATGACAAATGACTGCTTCCTAACGGAATTTGTCAAGGCACCGACTAGAGGGGAGGCATGCCTTAATTTAGTCTTTTCAAATAATGAAGACAGAATAACTAAAACAGAGGTCAGAGAGCCATTGGCAAACTCAGACCACAACATGGTCTCATTTGAAATATTTTTTAAAACCCGAAAAGTAATGACTAAAGCTAAGGTTTACAATTTTAGAAAAGCAAACTACGAAGGTATGAAACAGAGACTAACAGAAGTAGATTGGAGTAAAATAGAGAAAACATCCACAGAAAAAGGGTGGCTGTTTTTTAAAAATGTAGTACTAGAGGCACAAAACAATTACATCCCAAAAGCAGACAAATCTAAATCTAAAACAAAATGGCCAAAATGGTTTAATAGATCAATTAAAAAAAATATTCAGCGAAAAAAGGCACTTTACAGAGCTTTTAAAAGGGACCAAAAACAAAGCACACAGAAAGAGTACTTGGAACTGCAAACACAAGTCAAAAAGGAAGTTAGAAAGGCCAAGAGAGAGATAGAAATCAATATTGCTAAGGGGGCTAAAACCAATTCCAAAATGTTTTTCCAATATTATAACAGCAAGAGAACATTCAAAGAGGAGGTTAAATGTCTAAAAATAGCAAATATATTAAATGATTACTTTTCACAGGTTTTTACAAAGGAGGACACGGACAACATGCCCCACATGTTGACCTGTTCCTATCCAATTTTAAATAACTTTAGCATAACAGAGGCAGAAGTGTTAAAGGGACTAGGAGCTCTTAAAATAAACAAATCCCCTGGGCCGGATGAGATCCTCCCAATAGTACTCAAAGAAATGAAAGAAGTTATTTACAAACCGCTAACCAAGATCATGCAACAGTCTGGAAAAATAGCAAACGTAATACCGATCCACAAAAAAGGAGACAAAACCGAATCAGGTAACTACAGACCAATAAGCCTGACTTCTATTATATGTAAACTTATGGAAACTATAATAAGATCCAAAATGGAAAATTACCTATATGGTAACAATATCCTGGGAGACAGTCAGCATTGTGTTAGGAAAGGGAGATCGTGTCTAACTAACCTACTTGACTTTTTTGAGGATGCAACATTGAAAATGGATAACTGCAAAGCATACGACATGGTTTATTTAGATTTCCAGAAAGCTTTTGACAAAGTCCCGCATAAAAGATTAATTCTCAAACTGAACACAGTAGGGATTCAAGGAAATGCATGCACATGGATTAGGGAGTGGTTAACAGGTAGAAAACAGAAAGTACTGATTAGAGGAGAAACCTCGAAATGGAGTGAGGTAACCAGTGGTGTACCACAGGGATCAGTATTAGGTCCTCTGCTATTCCTAATCTACATTAATGAGTTAGACTCTGATATAGTAAGCAAACTCGTTAAATTTGCAGACGACACAAAAATAGGAGGAGTGGCAAACACTGTTGAAGCAGCAAAGGTCATTCAAAATGATCTAGACAGCATTCAAAATTGGGCAGACACATGGCAAATTAAATTTAATAGAGAAAAGTGTAAAGTATTGCATGCGGGCAATAAAAATGTGCATTATAAATATCATATGGGAGATAGTGATATTGAAGAAGGGATCTATGAAAAAGACCTAGGAGTTTATGTTGACTCAGAAATGTCTTCATCTAGACAATGTGGGGAAGCTATAAAAAAGGCCAACAAGATGCTCAGATATATTGTGAGAAGTGTTGAATTTAAATCAAGGGAAGTAATGTTAAAACTTTACAATGCATTAGTAAGACCTCACCTAGAATATTGTGTTCAGTTCTGGTCACCTCGTTACAAAAAGGATATTGCTGCTCTAGAAAGAGTGCAAAGAAGAGCGACCAGAATTATCCCGGGTTTAAAAGGCATGTCGTATGCAGACAGGCTAAAAGAATTGAATCTATTCAGTCTTGAACAAAGAAGACTACGCGGCGATCTGATTCAAACATTCAAAATCCTAAAAGGTATAGACAATGTCAACCCGGGGGACTTCTTTGACTTGAAAAAAGAAACAAGGACCAGGGGTCACAAATGGAGATTAGATAAAGGGGCATTCAGAACAGAAAATAGGAGGCACTTTTTTACACAGAGAATTGTGAGGGTCTGGAACCAACTCCCCAGTAATGTTGTTGAAGCTGACACCCTGGGATCCTTCAAGAAGCTGCTTGATGAGATTCTGGGATCAATAAGCTACTAACAACCAAACGAGCAAGATGGGCTGAATGGCCTCCTCTCGTTTGTAAACTTTCTTATGTTCTTCTTATGTTCTTAATACACCCTGATAAACTGGTACACTGATATCAATATGAATTACTTGTATATTTGTAATACATTTTGATAATGTATTGCAAGAAGTATTTTTTTTCTCGGTCAGGGGCAGCGGCTGTGTAAATGTTTCTGGAAACATTCGTCACAACACTGTACTTGGACTCATTACAATGTCCTGCTTTGGGTGAGTAAAAATGTCTGTGTGTGTGTGTCAATGTGTGTGTGTGTCACTATGTCATTGTGTGTGTGACAGTGTGTCACTATGTGTGTGTGTCAGTTTGCATGTGTCAGTGTGTCACTATGTGTGTGTGTCAGTTTGCGTGCATCAGTGCATGAGTGTATCTGTGTGCAGGGTTAGAAACTAACAATACTGTGCTGCTAGTCCAAAGGACCAGTACCTTTTAAACTTTTAAACCAGTAAACTTGGTAGGCCTGGTGTAAACTTACTAGTCCTTATGTGAAGTGCCGAACAACAGTTGGGGTCTGTGGCAATGTGCTCCGCCCCTGTGTGCATTTCTGTGTTGTATGTTGCGTGTGGTGTGTTAATGTTGGTGTATAGGCATTGGTACACGGGATATAAACGGGTCTGTGTTTCACGTGTGATTTAAAATGTATAGTTGTATTTATGCACGTTTTACTCACTCGGGGTTGGGTGTTCGGTGAGTAGTGAACGAGAGAGAGAGGAGAAATAAAGTTAAAGATAAATATTTATAACAATTGCTATCGCGTGCTGGTAGGACCAGCACGATACTTGTTTGTTTATTTACTCACCGTGTTTGTGTGTCTGTCCGTCCACCGTTTGTTTAAGTGTTAGTCCATTTTGTTTGTCGATTTATTTTGGAGCAAGTGCCGTGTCCTGTCTTCTGTTTGTTTAAACCTTTTATTTATAATAAACCGCGCAACAGCGCTTTCATCATTTCACCTCATTTCTCTGTGTATTCATTTCCTGGTTCTGACGGCACCACTCAGCTAGCCGTGTGACAGGGTCCCAAAAACAGGCTTAGATTTTATTTTGCTAAAAAACAAAACACCGTTATAAATTTAGACTAACATTTTTTTTTTAACAAAGCACCTTCGTAAACATTCATACAGATCGATCAGTCACCTATTTGCACCTCGTTTCTTGTGTGCTGAGAAACTGACACTGACAGCACCAGACGGGATGACAGAGGAAAACATTCTCTCAGCTGTGTCACCCTGCCGACCATGAAGCTCTGCCTGAAACTGACAGCGTTGACACAATGTTTATCTGATTGTACATTACGTGTTGCTATTTACAAAAATGCTGGCTGGCTATGAATTACTATCTATAATGCACGTACACATGCGGTCTTCACTAAAGTCCCAATTTAAAGACAGTACGTTTCACTGTAGCCCTCGGGATGAAATTGTTAGGTGGCTATTTAATTATTATTATTTTATTAATTAGCAGTGGGAGAAAACTGCTTCAGCAAGTACAGTAGAATCTGCCAGAACTGACGGACGCTGAATCTACTACAGATACTAATGAGAGCATAACAAAAACAAAAGAAAAACGAGGGAAACGCAGAACATTTCAAGAAAGCTGGGAGACTTTGTATAAATTGATTTTATATTTTTAAATGCTGCAGTAACAGTTCTGCTTTTGAAGCATCCACTATAATTTGACAGAACAGGTGATTTATTTGCACTGTGCAGAACCTTATTTTCCCCCGTTGGTGCTTGAGCCCCGGAGAGCTCACAGAATAACCACCTGCACCTATTGTTAGCGATTAAAGCCTGCGTTTAGAACGAACTGATTACCGCTCAGCAGTACTATATTGGTATAAGAAAAGTGTGTTTTAAAAAAGTAATTTCAGCTTCCAATCACTTAAAATATGCTGACGATAATGTAAACAACACCAAGCTACAGACAGCGAGTCCCAAGCTTTAAACGTGTTACTGTTTATAAATAAGAACTTAACTTTATTATGAATATACTGTGTTATTATGTTTTAACCAACATAATATGATAATGTTCTGTGACAGGGTGACTAAACGGTGACGTCACGGCAGAAGCAGGAACGCAAAAATACTGACACCGGGCACTGCAGTTCAAAAGAAAGAAATCGGCTGGCCGCCTTTTTTATTAAATAACAAAAATAAATAAAAAGGTTGAACAAAATAAAATCACCAACACAAAATATATAAACAAAGGTCAGGCTGGGCAAATAGCTGTCACTGATCCTTTTACTTTCGTTTTAGTTTCATTTTTGTTTTCACTCTTGCTCTCCTCGCTCTCTCTCATACACTCCTCTAAAACACCCACCCCGAGATGGAGAGCTGCAGGCTTTTTATATTCAGGTGACCATCTCCCGATTAGCAACAAAATTAATGTAAAAAACAAAACAATGTACAGGGCACCTCGCCCTGTTACATGTTCCCTATGGTATTTGTTTGTTTATTTGTTTTAAAAGGTTTAGTAAAACATGGCCTATTGTTTGACCTTGTTAGTACAACCGGCCCGCTTTGCTAATGACACCAGTCAGGGTCGTAACCCAGTATAAATCTCCACATTACTGTAAAATGACTTTACACTTACTTCAAAAGATGCAACGTGTTTCAGTAAATTCAAACGATAAACTTTGCATCCCGCGCAGAGGGAGAACACAAATGTAAAACATCATTAAGTGGGGTTGGCATTGCAGGGGAGATGAAGGGAGGTTTCAGTTCCGAGTGACTGTTTTCTAAGCATTACTTGTGAATTTTTATTCACCACTGCTACACCCCTTTAGAAAATTGACTTTCCTGCATGTTTTTTTTTTTTTTTTTAATGTAAGATTGAACGTGAGAGTATATGTGTACATTTGTTTTAAGTACTCGCCCAGAGGACTACTGAGACACAGACATCAACTAGTCCTCATCAGATTTAATTTAAAGCGGAAGTTTCTAACCCTGTGTGTGTGTTACTGTGTCAGTGTGTGTGTGTGTATTAGTTAGTGTGTGTGTTTCAGTGTATGTGTTTGTGTGTCAGTGTGTACCTATCTAAGACTGTACAGTACACAATTGGATATATTTGACTGTATACTACAGATCCTATAATACGTGTGTACCGCTACAAGCTACAAGGCTCGAGAGACCCTGTAGAACTGAGTTCAGCAGTTTATGATGGTACATGAACTTGTTAAGTACGTGTCTGCCTGTGCGTCTGTCTTACTGTTAGCAAGACTAGGCCTATACATGAATTACTGTACATTACAGCGCAGGCTGTCTTAACATTATACTAAGTACTGTACTTGCACTGTACTTTACTGTCCTGTGCTACACTCTAGTACACAACAAATTTATTTTGACATTGAATGAGCGCTATTTGTGTTTTTGAATTATACTGTACAATACAATACTGTACTGTAGGCCAGGGGTTCCCAAACTGTGGGCCGTGACTCATCCCTGGGTGGGCCGCGGAAGCAGTGATTATTATTATTTTATATATTAACTTAAAGTCGTGTAAGATGTGATGTTGCAATAATGTGAGCAACATAGCTTAATATAAGACAACATGTGGATGCGACAGCGTGGGAGAAGTACAAGTGGACAAGTACAACGCAGTTAGAAGCAGTTTGAAAGCAGGTTGACAGCTGCAGAAACTAAACTAAACTTCCAAAAAAAAAAATTAACATGGTCTTCAAGCCAGTAATCTGTGACAACTGCATGATGTGGGAAATCCGAGAAAACCCAACAGAGCTCAACCAAGTGTGTGTAAAGTTCTGCACGATCCAGGACTTGCTTAAACGAGTAAGTGTGTTAGAAATGGAGCTGCAGAAAATAAGACAGCAACAGGAGCTTGAGGTGGCATACCCACAATTCATGGAAGTCTGCACCCCTAGCAGACTGAAAGCCACCAGGGAGATGGAAAAGGGTCGAAACAGCTGGGTTCAGATAGGCAGAAGCAGGGGAAAAAAAGAAACTTCGTCAAACACGACCACCAGAAATCCAAACATCCAACAAATTTGAACCAATTTAGATGACCAAAACTAACATCAAGAAAATGAAAGGAACAACATCCAGGACCCTATAAACAGTGCTGGCCAGGCAGCAAAAAGAAGGGAGGTCATGATTGTTGGGGACTCATTGAGAAACACAGCAAGTTCAGTTTCCAGTCTGGACCCCCTTACAACAACAGTGTGCTGCCTTCCAGGAGCCTCTGTCATGCACATCACTGAGAACATGGACAGGCTCCTAGAACGAACAGGAGATGACCTGGTGGTAGTTGACCACATCGATACAATCAACATTGGAATAACAGACCAAGATCCCTGCAAAACAAATTCAGAGAGCTAGGAAGGAAATTAAAAGACAAGACCAAAATTGTGGTATTTTCTTGGATACTGCCAGCACCTTGCAAAGGACCATATGGACAGCTGGAAATACAAAATCAAAATGCATGGCTAAAATCGTGGTGCACACAGAAAGGCTTCACCTTTCTTGAACATTGGAGCACATTCTACAACAAGGACTATCTATATAGGTGGGATGGACTGCACTTAAACAGAAAGGGAACCAATCTACTTGGAGAAAGGATCCTTGAGGAGGTCCAGCAGCATTTAAACTAGAAAGGACGGGGGGAGAAAACAAAAAAACAGAAGGTCAGAGAGCCATTGGCAAACTCAGACCACAACATGGTCTCATTTGAAGTGTTTTTTAAAACCCCAAAAGTAATGACTAAAGATAAGGTTTACAATTTTAGAAAAGCAAACTATGAAGGCATGAAACAGAGACTAACAGAAGTAGATTGGAGTAAAATAGAGAAAACATCCACAGAAAAAGGGTGGCTGTTTTTTTAAAAATGTAGTACTACAGGTGCAAAACAATTACATCCCAAAAGTAGACAAATCTAAATCTAAAACAAAACGGCCAAAAATGTGCACTATAAATATCATATGGGAGTTTATGTTGACTCAGAAATGTCTTCATCTAGACAATGTGGGGAAGCTATAAAAAAAGGTCAACAAGATGCTTGGATATGTTGCGAGAAGTGTTGAATTTAAATCAAGGGAAGTAATGTTAAAACTTTACAATGCATTAGTAAGACCTCATCTAGAATATTATGTTCAGCTCTGGTCACCTCATTACAAAAAGGATATTGCTGCACTAGAAAGAGTGCAAAGAAGAGCAACCAGAATTATCCTGGGTTTAAAAGGAATGTCGTATGCAGACAGGCTAAAAGAATTGAATCTATTCAGTCTTGAACAAAGAAGACTACACGGTGATCTGATTCAAGCATTCAAAATCCTAAAAGGTACTGACAATGTCAACCCAGGGGGCTTTTTTTTTACCTAAAAAACGACCTAATTTGCATCTGCGCTGTACAGAGTGGTAGAAAAAAAGTAGCAATACAAGGCTCTCTTTTCCCTTTGTAGGTATTAGTTTATATTTAAAAAAAAAAAAAAAAAAAAACGTTTATTCATAACATGCAAGGTTATGGGTGCATCAGACAAACCAGAGGAAATACAAAAACAAAGCAGTTATGAATAACACTTTGAATTATAAATGGATCGATGTTTTGGAATTATTTTTTTCTTCACAACGTATATATACATTTTTACAAGTATTTGCAATTACAGCATCTGAGAAGGAAAATACGTATTTGATGTAGGACAGTTTTTAAGCAGCAAGTAAAATTAACATTTTAAAAACAAGATTCATACACACTCATAAGAATTTTATATAAATTAATGCTAGACTCGCATCAAGCTTGGGTTGAGTTTCTGTGTAACTATGCACTTTAATTCTAATAAAATGAAAGCCGTGTGTGTGTAGTTTGCGAGGCACAGCTACAGTAGCTGCTTTAAAACAGCGTTTTTTACGAGGCTTTGGCAATTAGGGCGCATACTCGAGTTCTGTGGAAACGAGGTATTGTTTTACTCAGAAGGAATTACTGTTCAGATATTTATGAATGGGGAAAATAAGAAACGTTTCCTTCTTTTTTTTGTTTGATGACGATGAAAATAGCTGCATTTCTAATGATGTTTAGTTGGACAGGTTCCTAATGTAACAACATAATAATAATAATCTAAAAATAAAGGTTTGGTTTTGGAATTCATTTTATTACTAAAACAAAAAAAAAAAAAAAAAAAAAAAAAAATCCCACTACATATTCATTGTTATTTTCTAAGTATTTAGAAAATGTGAAATATTTTCAAATAAAATAAGAATTTACATTACGTTTATTGACAGTATTGACAGCTATTGATGTGCCGCAGTACCTAATACAACTGATCAGGTGGGCCTGGCCCCAGTGAAAAAGTTTGGGAACCCCTGCTGTAAGCTGCTGTGCTGTAACCATTACCCTAGTTTTATCGTGGTTAGTTAACAACCCAGCATCAGCTACACGGTACCAATATAATATTTAGGCGCTATATAAATGCATGACACAACAACTATTATTATTATCACTCACTCTGCGGCTGGCAGGGCAGCCCGTACGCCGCCGCCGCTGGCCCGGGCAACACTGCGCCGCTTCCGCCGATAGCTAAGTCGCTTGGTTCGTAGGAGAGGAGCGGGGATTTCTCGCCGTCCGCCATGCCTGACACCGGGACCCGCCGCCGCGGCAATAATAATAAAATAAACAATAAAAATGATAGTGTTACAAGCGGCGGATCAGGAGACCGCAGGAGCAACCAGGAAACAACAAGCTAGCCTTGTCATGTGATTGTATGTGTCTGTCTGGGAGAGCTGGAGGCGTTCACGGCGATCATTCTGCGCAGATCCTGAACTTTGGGTGCGTTCTTATAGCGCAGATTTCCTCAGTTCTGCACTGATATGCGCAGTTCACATAATAGTCCACAATGTGTACAATTGGGCAGATCTGTGCAGAACGCACTCATTCTTACAAGAATATTGGCTAAACAAGGCAGAATCCGCGCAGAATGATCTCTGAACACAGGGAACGCCAACAGTGTACTTGCAAGACGGACGACACACGCCTCACACCCCAAGCCGCACAGGGGAGAAGTTTGCCCCGAACTTAGACTGGCAGGCAGGCAGCACTATTTTGCCCACGAAAGGGCTTTTGTGCACAAAATACATTACAACATGTATTTCGTCCCACAAAACGAAAAAACAAATGTATATAATATTGTCCACAAAAGGCAAAAGAGAGTTTTCATTTTGTGGACAAAATGAAATAAAATGTTTTCATTTTGTGCACAAAATACATTTTTTCTTAGATCATTTTGTGGACATAATGAACAGTCAAGTATACATTCTGTCTACGAAAAGCAAAATAAGTTTTCAGTTTTGTCCACAAAATAATTTAACATACAATTATCATTTTGTGGGACAAAATGTATATTTTGTGGGGCTAAAACTAATTTTGTGGGACGAAATACACATTGTGTAGCACAAAATGCAAATTCTGTGCACAAAACAACATTTTATGGGACGAAATACACATTCTGTGGGACAAAATGCTAATTCTGTGCATAAAATAGACATTCTGTGGAATGAAATACACATTTTGTAGCACACAGTGCTAATTATGTCCACAAAATACAATTTTGTGGGACGAAATGATAATTATGTGCACAAAATACTCATTATGTCGGATAAAATTCTGTGCCACAAATACAACGCGCAGTTTTCAGTTTGAATGTGGCAGCTTTTGCCCTTAGAAGGCATGTTTCCTTTGTGATGTAACTGAGGAGGCGGGTTTTCGCGGAGAGGTGTTTTATTATCTGCCTAATAGGCAGACCTGCCTGCCAGTCAAAGTTCAGGGCAAACTTCTCCCCTGTGCCCCCAAGCCCGGTACGCTTATAACTCCGCCTCTACACGGACGCAATTTCCAAGTCCTCACATTGATGCACTGATCCCGACCATGTGAAGTCGTTTTTTTTTGTTTACAGAATCTAGTTTTCTCTGTATTGTCAATGTCGTAACATGTAATACGCCCATTTTATTTATGTTTTTCAAATAATGAATACATCGACATTGCCGACATTGCGTTCTAAATAAACCATTTAATCATCATTACATTTATAAAGGCAGTATTAATGAATGCGCTTACGTTTCCATATAATATATACAAAAGCGGTAATCGTTAACTATTTGCGGTATGTAATGTATGTAAAAAAAAAAAAAAAAGACAATCTGCAAGCATTGTTGGGAATGGTCTTGATGTCAACGTATTTTAAAAATATTGCTTGATACTCTCTGATTAATATACTGCCCTCCGCTTCTTTGGAAACTGTTCAATTATCCGTTTGTTTCTATTGCAACAATACTGTTAGAACGGAACCCTATAAAAATGTACCACTGGATTTTGGAACAAGGTACGATGGTATCTGTGAAAGTCCAGTTGTATTGTATAATAAATGTATCCTACACCATCAATGTACAATTCCCTGTGTTACAATAATGCAGTACAACCATAATAATAATAGTATAGCTACACTATAGAACCGTGGTACATTTTTATAGGGGTGTAGCGTCACACAATCTACATTTACTTAATCGTATTAAAGTAAGAATTATGTGTGTCATTCTCATCTTATTTACAATGTAAAATTGACATGCTTACATGTCTGTATAGGTTAGCCTAGGTATATGCAATAAAATATAGGAAGCTGAAGTTCAGGTTGTCACTCATATTATTTGCATCCCAGTTTTTGTTCTGTCCTTTAAGCTCATATGCCAATTGATTTATCAAAGTTGAATGATGATCCCTTTGTTTAAGTCCCTTTGGTCATATCATGTTGACCTGCTTTGAAATACAAACTGAAATTAGAATTTCAATGTAGATGTAAAATAAAAATACAGGCCTGCGTAAACCATTGTGCAATCAGATATATATATATATATATATATATATATATATATATATATATATATATATATATATATATATATATATATATATATATATTCTATAACTGTTAATTTGCAGTCTGTGTGGAGTTTGCATGTTCTCCCCCTGTTCGCCGGGTCTCCGGTTTCCTCCCACAGTCCAAAGACATGCTGCCCAGGTTGAAGGTCACTCTGAATTGCGTAGAGAGGGAGACACAAGAACAGCAAAGGATTAGATATAAACACTTTCCGCCGGGTCAGGCAGCATCCTCCGACTGCTGGGTGACATAAAAGTGAGAGAGAAAGAGCAAAGTTTAGACACATAACATACAACAAATCTGACTCTCGCTCCCGACGGGTCAGGCAGCATCCTCTGGCTGCTGGGTGTTTAATGGAGCAAGAGACAGGAAGGGGACGAACAGGACAAAAGGACAGATCCTTCGCAACTCAGTGCAGCATCCTCAGGCAGCAAAGCTGGCAGCTGGGCGGCGTGGAGAGCTTAGGAAAAGTGTCTCGGGTCCGTTTAGGAGAGACGAAAACAGAGAACCCCCCCCCCTTGGCCGGGGCCCGCTCGGCAGGTGGAGGCACGGCCTACTGTATAAGGGGGCTGAAATGGTTCTGGACCTGAAACGGAAGAGAGGAGATGGGACAGCAAGGTTGAGGCTTAGGCTTAGCGCATAAGCAGCAGAAGAATAGGATGTGGCCGGGGGTCCCCTCAGGCCGGCGAGGAACAGCCAGGCTGCAGTGGTTGAGACGAGAGGCCGACCCGGACAGCCGGGGGAGTGAGACTCACTTCCCCCCCTGAGGAAGCACTGTGCGGACAGTGCGATATAGAAAGGAGCAGAGGAGGGCAGGAGGAGGAACAAAAAACAAACACAGACAAGGAAGCGAAAATAGTGCTGGGTTAAAATAGAATGAGAGCGAGAGATAGACAGGAGGGGCAGCCAATAACATACATGGGGCAGCGCTGGCCATGCCCTAATAATCGACGTGGCGAGTGCTGCATTGTGATTGGCTGAAAAAGCTAAATGAGGCTGAACTGGGATCAGCTTCCGCCCGGGAAGAGAACGGCTGATGCTTACGGGGCAGAACGCTACGGAGGGAAGGTAAGACTAGCTAAAGAAAAGGACTTAGGATGAGAAAAAAGCAGCGCGAAGCGGGAGAGAGCCCTCTACGGCATCCCCTGAATTACGCCTTAAGGCTAACATTAAAAGCATCAGCTAAAAAATTATCAACAGCAATTTATGTCCATTTGTGAAACACACACACACACACACACACACACACAAAATACAGCAATTTATCATGTAGTCACATAGAGGTGGTGATTAAAAGGGTCTCTTAGCAAGGTGCAGTTGTATTGAAGTGAAAGTGGTTGTCTATAGGTACAGTTAGTGGCTAAAAGTGGAACTGAAGACAAACCAACCCTAGCCCCAAACCCTAAATAGTGGGGCAGCAGTGTGGAGTATTGGTTAGGGCTCTGGACTCTTGACCGGAGGGTCGTGGGTTCAGTGCTGCTGTACCCTTGAGCAAGGTACTTTACCTCGATTGCTCCAGTAAAAACCCAACTGTATAAATGGGTAATTGTATGTAAACAATAATGTGATACCATGGATAAGGGCGTCTACTAATAAATAAATAATAACAATAATAAATAACAAGCTGTGATGCAAATAAAAATCCAACTACAGCCTCGTAATAAAGATTATAATCATTGAACACATCTGTGATGTTTGTTGGTATAGAAATGAATTAGTAGAAAGGGAGTGGATTTTATCTGTTCCTATTAAAATTGGACGATTTTTTTGATTACATACACAACATACACATAGGGTAGCAGTGGAGAGTAGAGGTTAGGGCTCTGGATTCTTGACCGGAGGGTTGTGGATTCAATCCCAGGTAGGGGACACTGCTGTTGTACCCTTGAGCAAGGTACTTTGCCTACATTGCTCCAGTAAAACCCCAACTGTATAACTGGGTAATTGTATGTAAAAAATAATGTGATATCTTGTAACAAGTGTAAGTCACCCTGGCTTAGGGCATCTGCTAAGAAAGAAATAATAATAATAATAACGAAGAACTTGATTACAATCTTTGCTCTTATGATTTATCATGTATATTAGGTTATAGTTTGTGGCATGGTGGTGTGGTGGTTAGCGCTGCTGCCTCACAGCTCCAGGGTCCCAGGTTTGATTCCCGTTTTAGGGGAGTTTGCATGTTCTCCCCGTGTTCGTGTTGGTTTTCACCAGGCACACTGGTTTCCCCACCTCAACCAAAAACATACTGGTCAGGTTGATTGGTCACTCTAAATTGCCCTCTGTGTGCATGCTTGTGTGAGTGTGAGAGTTGGACTGGTGTCCAATCCTGGGTGTAGTCCTGCCTTGCACCGTGTCTGCCGGGTTAAGCTCCAGCTCACCGTGACCCTGTATTGGATGAAGTGGTTATTGATGATGGATGGATGGTTAATATTTGTAATAATGCATTTACTGACATCCACATGTTCTCCGATTAATAAACATTTGGACTGAACGTGTTTAATTTTCCCACAGATAAATTGTCAAAATCCCACAACAAGTATAATATATACATTTAGTGGTCCACAATTCTGCTCCTCTAGAGTCGCAGTCAGTCCAGCAGGTTTTTGTAGCTGTCTGTAAATCTCCAACTGCTTAAGAGCAAATAAAAGGGTAAACTTGTCCAATTAAGCAAATTAATTCAAATCAGGTAATGAAGGCCTCAGGGGGATCAAAAAATGAAAACCTTCTTGGCCCAGAGTTCTGCACCCCTGACAAAGGAGATGTTAACACAGTCATTCATTCACAGTTGTCTGAAGAGTTTTTTTTTATTATTATTTAAAGCACTTATTTATCTGTTTTGATTGAAGTCCTGCTTTCCTGTCAAAAGTACTATGAAAACAAACAAGGGGATCAAAATTGCAAACAAAGAACTTTATTACAAATATATAATGCAGTTTGGATATTAAAAATTAAAATGCAGTTATTTTTGACAGATATGTTTTTTATGATATAGCAATAAATAATGAATGTAAACTAATTCCCCCATTTCATTTACACTGAATAAAGGGTATGAATAATTATGTAGCCTACTGTATTTGCAAGTGAGTATTCCTGAGCATTCTCTATAAACATTTAAATAAACATATGTAAACAATAAGTATTAATGACTTTATGCACAATATTTTACTTGAAATGCATATCGTTCACTAAATATATTAAACAACCTTCAACAATGTTACATGTAAAAACCATTAAATAACAAACCATCACACTGCACTGCACCCTTTAGATGGACATCCAAGTGCTTTTTTAAATGGTGGCGTTTATTGGGTTTATATTTGCTTGGCTGGCAAAATGGACAGTGGTACAAAGTGCAGCATTGGGTACACCGTTTCACCTCAGGCAACACTCCTCCTTTCACTGCTGTTATATGTAACTGAAATACAAAGAGCAAATTACAACATGATTAATAACTTACAATTAATATACATCAGTGTATCTACATTGAGATTGGATGAAAATAATGTGTAAAAAAAAAAGTTTTTATTGTATGTAAAAATAATGTGATATCTTGTAACAATTGTAAGTCGCCCTGGATAGGGCGTCTGCTAAGAAATAAATAATAATAAATGATCTGTAGCTAATGTGAAATTCAGAAAACATTGATGTATGTTGGTACAGTGAGGTATATTCAATGGCCTCTTACTCAAAGCATTTTTTGCACATTCTATTATCATCATTTTTTTTTTTTAGAGCTGTAAATGTTGACATAAAATGCAAGTTATGAAGTATGATTTCCTCATACACAACATCTATACGTATTAAGAATATGTGCTTTGACTTTATTTTATTCCTTTTAGAGTAAGTGTCAATAATAGCAAATTTGTGTAAAATGCTTTGAGTAGAGAGACCAGTGTTTCTGTAATTGATGCATTGTTAGGGTGTTTTACATTATATATATATATATATATATATATATATATATATATATATATATATATATATATATATATATATATATATATTACAATGCAAAATGTAAGTTTTAACTTTTGTTTTCTGGGTACACAAGCCTGGTGTAACCTGAGCTGTTGCAGTCAGATAGATCAAGGCAGTACAAACTAGTTTATGCAGGGAATGCTGAGTGCTTGGCTAGATGAAAAACTGGTCCTGCAGCTTTTGGATTCTCCATTTCAGGCTACTAAGTTGTCACAATTATCTTTTCAAACACACTTAAAGTCTGAGCCTTGTTTACTCCTGATCATTTATAGTAGGAAAGTCAAGAGAAAATACAGATTTTTAGATACAGAAGTTTTATTTCCAGATATCAGAGTCCAGAGTCAGTTTGATTTTTTTTTTGGATTAATTTCAATCTATATTTTCTCTTGACTTCTCTACTGTCAACATAGATATACACATAAAATTATAACATAATGTAACCTCAATGATAAAAGGCCACTGTCTGCTGTAAGTCCAGAGTAATTTATAGGGGGAGAAATATATATATCTTCTTTACGCTGAAGATAGTTCTTAATGACTTTCGCTGTATGTTTGGGGTCGTTGTCATGCTGCAGAATAAATTTGGGGCCAATTAGATGCCTCCCTGATGGTATTGCATGATGGATAAGTATCTGCCTGTACTTCTCAGCATTGAGGAGACCATTAATTCTGACCAAATCCCCAACTCCATTTGCAGAAATGCAGCCCCAAACTTGCAAGGAACCTCCAGCATGCTTCACTGTTGCCTGCAGACACTCATTCGTGTACCGCTCTCCAGCCCTTCGGCGAACAAACTGCCTTCTGCTACAGCCAAATATTTCAAATTTTGACTCATCAGTCCAGACCTGCTGCCATTTTTTCTGGACCCCAGTTCCTGTGTTTTCGTGCATAGTTGAGTCGCTTGGCCTTGTTTCCACGTCGGAGGTATGGCTTTTTGGCCGCAAGTCTTCCATGAAGGCCACTTCTGACCAGACTTCTCTGGACAGTAGATGGGTGTACCAGGATCCCACTGTTTTCTGCCAATTCTGAGCTGATGGCACTGCTGGACATCTTCCGATTGTGAAGGGAAGTAAGCATGATGTGTCTTTCATCTGCTGCAGTAAGTTTCCTTGGCCGACCACTGCGTCTACGGTCCTCAACGTTGCCCGTTTCTTTGTGCTTCTTCAAAAGAGCTTGGACAGCACATCTGGAAACCCCTGTCTGCCTTGAAATTTCTGCCTGGAAAAGACCTTGCTGATGCAGTATAACTACCTTGTGTCTTGTTGCTGTGCTCAGTCTTGCCATGGTGTATGACTTTTGACAGTGAACTGTCTTCAGCAAACCTCACCTTGTTAGCTGAGTTTGGCTGTTCCTCACCCAGTTTTATTCCTCCTACACAGCTGTTTCTGTTTCAGTTAATGATTGTGTTTCAACCTACATATTGAATTGATGATCATTAGCACCTGTTTGGTATAATTGTTTAATCATACACCTGACTATATGCCTACAAAATCCCTGACTTTGTGCAAGTGTACCTAGAAGAATTGATGCTGTTTTGAAGGCAAAGGGTGGTCACACCAAATATGGATTTGATTTAGATTTTTCTTCTGTTCACTCACTTTGCATTTAGTTAATTGATAAATATAATCTATTAACATGTCTATTTTTGAAAGCATTCTTACTTTACAGCATTTTTTCACACCTGCCTAAAACTTTTGCACAGTACTGTATATATATATACATATACATATATATATATATTAACCACAGATGACAAATGAATACACATATTAATTATAACTTTTATAAGTATTTGAAAATAAATCACATTAAAAAATATATGCGATTTAAGTAATTTCAGCGGACACTAACAAATGTTTCTAATGTATATAGATATCTATAACAAAAACATTGTCAATGTAAAAAAACAAAGTTAGAAAAACGCAACAGCTGTTTAAAGGGGTGACATCAGACACAAAAGCCCAAGTTAGGAGAAGCAATTAAGCCAATCTTGTCAAGCATCAAGCAAATAGGCACAATTGGAAAGGTGCTGGGGCCCAAGATTCACACAATTCTTGCTTCTAACTTGGCGCCTTTTTTTGATCGCTTCGCTCCACTTTATCGCTCCACTTGAAATGCACAGTGGCGCAGCGGGCTAAGGTCATGTGCTCTTCAAGAACATCATGTTGCAAGTTCAAACCACTTGAAATTCTCTTTGTATGACTTGAAGTGACTGAAACACACACTCACACACACTGAGACTGTGTGTGTTATAGTGTGTGTGTTTCTCAGTGTATGTGTGTGCCCCAGCACCTTTCCAATTGTGCCTATTTGCTTGATGCTTGACAAGACTGGCCTAACTGCTTCTCCTAACTTGGGCTTTTGTGTATGATATCACCCCTTTAAACGGCTGTTGTGTTTTTCTAACTTGTTTTTTTTTTTACATTTTTGTTATAGATATCACTTCCTTTTTTACTTCATCAAATAATGAACAAAGCGAGGGAAAGATATTCGAGAATGTGTATGGTAAATAGACAGACAGACATTACAAGAGAATAATAAGTAGAGTAATATAAGAGAAATGAGAAAATATTTGAAAGTAAAATAATGGTAGAAGGGACTTTTGGACAGTATTGAAAGTGTAAACATTATATTCTTATAGTTGCATGAGAGGTGAAAACAATATGTCTATTTTGGTAGGTATTGATATATTGATATTTACGTAGGTACAATACTACAATGTTATAAATGGTTCAAAAGGTACATGTGCATGTCCGTGCTAAAGGGTAGTATACTAACACATTTTAATGCTGGAAAAAAAAACATTATTCTCCTTGATATAGTGGTCTTATGAACTTAGGCTAAGGCATTTGTAAAGCATTAGATTTCTTCATAAAAGGACATATTCATTTTGTTTGCATTTCTTGACCATGGTTTGACTTCAATAAGTGCATCATTTGCATGCACCATTTTCCAGTAGCTCCCACAGCAAGAACAGACACATAGTGTCCTAAAGTAGCATCCTGTCCTTGGTGTATGATAATGGAATCTAATTGGTAATTCCTGTTGTCCACAGTAATTGTGCTCTTCTGCACAGCAGTAAACTTAGCATTGTGTCATTTTGTAACGGTCCCGTCTGGTTTGGTTTCCCAAAGCATAAGTTGGACTGCAATCAGTCTCCCTGCTGATTGAATAAGTTCATGTTTCATGATTGGAGAAATGTTGCATTGCCTACATTTGCTACCAGGAATCATTGCCCATTTGTCATTTCTATAAATGAGTTCTTCCAAACACATGGAATCTGTACCAGCAGGTACATGTAGAGGATAAATATACAACACCTCTCGGTTTGATGAGCAGTAGTTATATGTAGTACATAGAATGCCATGACTTATTGTGACTGAAACCATGCAAGATACTTCAGGACAAATTTCAGACAATTTGGTGAGAAACTCTGCAACATGTTGCTGCTCACCTCTATTGAAAGGTTCTCCTAAGAAGTGACAAATATCCACAGTAGTTAGAGACGCAGTGGATGGCAAGTGATCCTATTTGTGAACAGAGCTCCTGATAGCCTCTTGTTGACTGTGTTTTAATGAATCCTTCAGAGGTTGAAAGTGAAGGCGGCACTGCAATGCTGCATTTGCATAGCATGAGGTGAAATTGGGGTTGCTCAAGCCTCTGAATGGATGTGTAAGTGCAATGTTCTCTTAGAAGACTGAGACTTTTGCTGTTCCTGAACATTAATGATGGCTCGGTGAATGGAATGCACACAATCTTTTCCCTTGTGCGTGTTAGTCTCCTTCAAGCTTGTCAACTTTGGACAATAAATCCCTCTGAGCCGATGGTACTCTTCAACTGCAGTTTGACATGCGTAGATGCAGGTGGGGTCAAAGTTGATAAGGTGGATACTGCTTAAGTAACTGTGGAAAGTGCAACAAAACTTTGTCCATAGGAGAAAATTGAGTTACCATGATCCATCCTAACTGTTTTTAGAGTCATCCCCTGGCATTTGTGAATGGTGATTGTATGAGCACCAATGACTGGGAACTGCTCTTGAACAATGTCGACTTTATACATGATTTCAAACTTTGAGCATACATGTTGAAAGGTATGGGTGACTCCATTGTTAAATGTGATGGTTATGGTTTTGAGCATACTTGTGTTTTCCAGATAGTAGGAAATTGATGAGACCAGTGGCAATGTCAATGTTCTTGCGAATTTGCTTAATACAAATGCAAATGTGATACATTTACTACCAAACTAAATACAAATATTATTATTATTATTATTTATTTCTTAGCAGACGCCCTTATCCAGGGCGACTTACAATCATAAGCAAATACATTTCAAGTGTTACAGTACAAGTAATAATACAATAAGAGCAAGATAAATACAAGACAAATACAATGACTTTGGTTCAAGCAAATACAAGTGTGACAAAATACAATTCAATAATACAGCAGATAACAGTGACAGTGATAGTTACATCAGGATATGATTAACTACAAAATACTACAGATTAAACACTAGGCAGATTACAGTACTCTGAAGTACAGGATTAAATGCAGTAAAATAGGGGGCAGATAAGAGCAAATAAAGCTCATTTAAGGAAAGGTGATAGTGTCCCAGGGGAAAAACAGAGGAGTTCTACAGGTGCTGTCTGAAGAGGTGAGTCTTAAGGAGGCACCGGAATGTGGTCAGGGACTGGGCGGTCCTGACATCTGTAGGAAGGTCATTCCACCACTGCGGAGCGAGGGTGGAGAAGGAGCGGGCTCTTGAGGCAGGGGAGCGTAGAGGAGGTAGAGCCAGCGGAGAGGTCAAGTGGGTGTGTAGGGAGAGATGAGGGTCTGGAGGTAGCTGGGTGCAGTCTGGTCAAGGCATCTGTAGGCTTGTACAAGAGTCTTGAACTGGATGCGAGCGGTGATTGGGAGCTAGTGGAGTGAGCGGAGTAGTGGAGTTGCGTGGGAGAAGCGAGGCAGAGAGAACACCAGGCGGGCAGCAGAGTTCTGGATGAGCTGGAGCGGACGGGTGGCGGACGCAGGGAGGCCAGCCAGGAGGGAGTTGCAGTAGTCTAGGCGGGAGAGTACCAAGGCCTGGACCAGGAGCTGGGTGGCGTAGTTGGTGAGGAAGGGTCGGATTCTTCGGATGTTGCTCAGGAAGAATCGACAAGTGCGTGCCAGAGTGGAGATGTGCTGGGAATAAGAGAGGCAGGGGTCCAGGGTGACTCCCGAGGTTCTTAGCAGAGGAAGAGGGAGAGAGTGTAGTAGATTCCAGAGGAACAGAGATAGAGAGAGATCAGAGGAGGGGGAGGAGGAGGGAAAGAAAAGGAGGTCAGATTTAGAGAGGTTGAGTTTAAGGTGATGCGAGTGCATCCAGGAGGAAATAGCAGACAGACAGGTAGAGATACGGGAGGAGATGGTGGAGTCAGAGGTGGGGAAGGAGAGGAAAATCTGAGCATCATCAGCATATAAATGGTATGAGAAACCATAGGATGCGATGAGGGGGCCCAGGGAGCGGGTGTAGAGAGAGAACAGGAGAGGACCCAAGACTGACCCTTGGGGGACTCCTGTTAAGAGAGGGTGAGGTGTGGAGGTTGCTCCATGCCAGGTTACCTGGTAAGTGCGGTTGGAGAGGTAAGAGGAGAACCAGGCCAGAGCAGTGCCAGAGATCCCCAGGTCAGCGAGAGATGATAGTAGAATGGAGTGATCAACAGTGTCAAAGGCAGCAGAGAGGTCGAGGAGAATTAGGACAGAGGAGAGACTTAAGTGAGTTGGGGCAGACTTAAGTGAGTTGGTGACAGACAGGAGGGCAGTTTCAGTGGAGTGAGCAGAGCGGAAGCCAGATTGGAGAGGGTCGAGCAGAGAGTGGTTGGACAGGAAAGCAGAGAGCTGGCGGCGTACAGTCCGCTCGAGGGTTTTGGAGAGGAAGGGTAGGAGGGAGACAGGACGGTAGCTCTGGAGGGAGGTGGGGTCGAGGGTAGGTTTTTGAGGAGGGGAGTGATAGAGGCTTTTTTGAAGGCAGAGGGAAAGAGACCAGAAAGTAGAGAGGTGTTGAGAAGGGAGGAGATGAAGGGAAGTAGAGCAGGAGCAGCTGTTTGAAAGAGGTGAGTGGGGAGGGGGTCCAGGGCACACGTGGTGGGTTTGTGACCCTGGAGCAGGGAGGAGAGGTCAGAGTCTGAGAGGGGCGAGAAGGTGGAGAAGGAGGGTGAGTTAGTAGGGGATGCAGTGGGTGTAGGGGTTGGAGCAGGAGGGGGTGAGGGGGAGGGAGAGGTGTTAAAGAGTTTGCGGATATCTGAGATTTTAGAAGAGAAGAAGGAGGCAAAGTCATCAGGGGAGATAGAGGAGGGAGGAGGAGGGGGGAGGGTTTAGGAGGGAGGAGAAGGTAGAGAATAGTTTACGTGGGTTGTTAGTGGAGGCTTGGATTACAGATTGGAAATAAGTACATTTAGCAGAGGAGAGAGGAGAGGAGAAGGAGGAGAGGAGAGTGCAGACTTCAAATACTTTCCCATACAACAAATGTTAATTTAAGGTGACATACAAGGAAAGCAGTTTATATAATAACAACATAAACACAGTAATCACATAGTTCATAATAATTAACAGGTGTGTACCAACTGAGCTTTAAATTACGAATTGAACCCTCAATTGAATGAATAAAATGTCTAATCAGAGCATTTGAATTATTTGTAGAAATGGCTGGCTGCACAGGCCTCAATTAATACTAATCTAGGACTACCTAATGTTAACTCAGGTAAAGTAGTTCAAGATTAGTGCTGATCAGGGTTTGTGAAAGCAGCCAAAAGAGTTAGATATTTCAAGTTATTTCTAACATTGCATTAAGTCACTAATTGTTAGTTTAACTGGGGGATCAATTTAATAATTGAGAACTCAGTTGGAACACAAACAGCAGACACAGTGGGCCAGCAGGACCAGGTTTGTGAAAAACTGACAAATGATGAGATATATGTATATGTTTATATATGTGTGCATTGCACAATTATTATTTTTACTTGTTTTGTTTGTTATGTTTAATAAACATGAAGTTCACAAAAGTCCTCTTTAGTTTGCATCTTTCAGGTTAATCAACTTTACCAGCAATACTGAAAAGTCTCTACTTTATTATGAGCATTATTATTGAAAAGTGTTTAAAATTGAAATATTTTTGAAGCTTTCCCATGATTTGAAATTCAAATGCAAATTCTTATATTTCAGAATATACAAATACCAAGTCAAATGCAAATAGTTCAGCAGATTGCATTTAAATTACTATTATTTATTTTATAGCAGACACCCTTATCCAGGGCAACTTACAATTGTCACAATTATATCACATTATGTTTACATGCAATTACCAATTTATCCAGTTGTTTATACTGAATCTAGGTAAATTACCTTGCTCAAGGGTACAACAGCAGTGTCCCTCACCCAGGATTGAACCCACAACCCTCCGGTCAAGAGTCCAGGTATAATGAGGTATAAACACTGCTGTTTAGGAATAGAGCACTTTTTTTTTTACTATACACACATTCCATTTACATACAAACGTTTCACATGTCTGTGGTTTTAGAGACAAGGCTGAAGTTGGCTTCTTATTCGCCAGCTTCTCATTCGCTCAGCTTCTTATTCGCTGGCTTTTAGTGCATAAATGTATTTGTCTATGTTGAAGAAGTAGCCTTGAATTTAACTGGTTAAATCACTTTTGGCCACCGATTTCTCTGCCGGTACCTGACAAGGGGCAACCCCTCTGCAAGCCCCACTTCTATTTAGCCCGGCCCAACGTGGTATATTGGGGCAGAACAGAGGGCAATCATGCCACATATGCCAATTGCACAGCTTCTTATTTGCTTTATGTATCTATGTTGAATAGTGTCTTGGGAAAATTACTCTTTACTGTCTGTACACTTTGATGGCTTTGCTAGGTCCGTAGGTCAAACAGAACTTTAGTTATAGAATAATGCGTGTTTTGCTTTTATAAGTATATTAAATAAAATATAGAAATAAAGTATAAAGATGTGTTTGTGGTTTCAGCTGACTAGACTTGTGGGAGCTTGCATATTCAGCTGATGTCACATCAGCTATGTAAGGACCAATCAGTATGTTTGTAAAGGACCAACGTCCCATAGCAACTGACTCAACAAACCAGTAACCAATAGAAGCAGTTGGTAAACAAAACTCAAGATAAACCACAAGTCTAGTCTGGCTGCCTACAGGTGTTGAAGCAGGATGCTTGCATGCGTTTAACTAGCAGATATGTGGCAAAAGTCACGTATGCTCAGAACAACTGTCTATATAAGGAGAAGATAGGAATAGATCTGGGAGCTTCTTTGCGATTGCTTGCGGAGCCTGCGTTGCTCTGTTGAAACTCCAGTCTGCAGACTTAATAAAAGCTTTTGTTTTACTCCACTTTGTCTGCAAGGCCTGAGTCTCTGTTATAGGGTCTGGAAACGAAACTTCCACCACAATTTGGCGACGAGGATGGGATACTGAACTCCGCCCGCTGATTGTCCTGGGAAACAGAGTCAACTGTCGACGGGACCTTAACAAATACTAAGGTCAGGACTACCGCGTTCCGGAAACGGACAGAGGCCGCTCTGGATCTGTCTGAGGGCACCGGCGAGGCGGATAAAGTATCCCGAACAAACTGAGAGACACAGAGACGGTAGGTTAGACTTATTGGATTAATACAATCAGATCTGTCGAGTGTTGGTTGAAAGCCTGTAAGCACTGATTAAACGCGTGGCCTAGCCATATTGTTGGCTATAGGCGAAGTATATAGTGTAGACCCTGGGACGCGTAAACCACTGATTAAAATAGTGTAGGCCAGGAGTCGTAAAGCACTGATTAAAGAAGACAGCTGTAAATACTGTTGGTAATAGGTGCAGTATATAGTGTAGGTTGAGAGCCGTAAAGCACTGATTAAAATAGGCGGACGCATGTTGATGTTGTCGCAACGCCTAAGATAAGACGTCACAAAAGAACTATTAATTGAGTAGAGGTAAATTGACTGATATCATTTATTTTATTTATTATTTTTAAAAAAAAGGCATTTGTCTGTACATTAGATTACATTACAATTCAACTCAGTGTATCAACATTTAGATTGCAATGCAATTCAACTTCTTTTTTTCCTCTCTGTTTGTCTGTCCATGTGCACATTTTGTTCATATTGAATGTGAATGTCAGAATTGTATTTTGAATGCATTTGCTGACTTCCTTTGCGCCGCGTATTAAGGCTTATAAGATCAGTAGAACAGACTGTCTTATGTCGAGTCTTTTCAAAATATCCCACTACAGTTTTGACGTCACGAACAGTTTGCAATTAGTTGTCACGCTGACTTGTCTGTTCTCGACTGTCCAAGGAGGGTGAGTATGTTTTAATTACCATCCCCAATATTTAGTGGATCCAGTCGCTAACAGTTGAGTTTGTACCTTGACAGAGCATTTAAAGAATCTTTGTGGGTGTTTGTTGGACCGGGACTTGAGGCATGACAGAGGGCAGGTTAAGTCCCAGTAGACAAATAGGTAAGGGAAAGTGTTTGCCGTCGTGGCAGTGTTGTACCGTATTTAGTGCGGATTGCGAGGTGTGATTGGGTGACCCGGGTCATGTTGTGTTAGTTATTTGTGTGTTGTTGTGTTGTATTGTTCTAATTCAAAAGTGTGTTCAGGAGAGTAACTTGAAGTCAATATAAACATATTGAGTTGTATAAGGAAGACATAATGTCATCTGAGATAGTGGATTATGTGTTAATCAAACATAGTAGATGGCAGAAGGGAATAATCTGCACAGTCTGTGCAGTTTACCCAGATACATGGGCGTCACATAAACAAGATTGTGGTTTAATGCAGCAGGAACCGATTGAAATTATCCAGTAGAAAAAGAAAAAATATAATAAAAAAGAAAGTTGCAACACCAGTAAGAGTGCGTGAGAAGCACAATGGGAAAAGGAAATGACAGTTTATGCATTAACGGTGTTAGAAAAGCAGTCATTAGGAGGATGTCTGCCAAAGATTAAATGCAAATATGCAACTAAAGATTATTGGACTAAGGTAGAGCAACAGGCTTTGTCACACGGATTAACTGAAACTGAACTCCTGACATTGACCATGGGAGCATGCGAAGCAGAATTCTAGCCAAATTACGGGGAGAGATCAGGGACAGTACCTACTCAAAAGACGATACAGTACGAGACCAAAGACAATACTTGAAAGCAACAATTAAACAAACTACTGAGGGGGCACGTATTGACTGGTCCGTAATAATGGGAGTCAAGCAGAAAGAGAATGAGTCAGTGCAGGATTATGGAGTACGCAAGTGGGAAGCATATCCTGATTATTAAGGAAGTGTTGACCCAAAAGAGTCAGATCAAGTGTTTGTATAGGTATTAATTAGTGGACTGGGTCCACATTTGCAGAAGGCAATTGAGCTGGGGGTAAACTAAACCCAGGGAACGCATGCGAAAGAGTAATGAATTGGGCAGTAGGAGTTGTAAACAGACAAAAGGAATATAAAAATGAAAATATGTGCTGTATGATTTGATGGAGCATGTCAGAACTGTGGTAAAATGGGACAAAAAAGGTCAGATTGCAAACAGGGGCAGAAGCCTAAATGTGACAATTATGGTAATCTCGGGCATAGGCGCGGTGATTGTTTCGTTATACGACCAAGTAAAAGAACTGGACAAACCACACAGTCAGCTAAAGTGAAAGCACACAGTCAAGGAACAGATCCTCTGTCTCTAGGCAACGAAAAGGCTGACAAGCTAGCTGAGGAAGCAGTGCGGTTTCCTGTTAACCACAAAACAGCAGCTGTGTCAGTAGATATATTTTGTCATACTTGCACAGATAGAAACAGAATGCATTGATGTAAAAAAAAAAAAGGGGGGGGGGACAGGTTGGGTGCCGACGGTTCTATTAAGGATCCGGGCAAGAAACAGCAGTCTATTATAAACACACAAAATGGACACAAGGAGGGTAAAGAGATGTCAATGGCATGGTCCATACATAGTGCTGATGGTGACACTGAATACCCCGAAACTAATGGCATATCTCTTTCCACAGACGGCGGGAGCAGCAACGGACAGTAACATGATTTGTGTTTCAAGTATCATGTCATTCCAGAGTCGGAGAGGATTCCACACCTCTGGGCATGGAACGAGGAGTGTGCAGAGAGACAAGCTTTGGGGGCCCCCTGGAAGAACTGCACTTGAATCCTTAGACAACAACAGGGTAATGGATGGAAACAAAGACCACTTCCCTTCGAGAGTGACATAGAGGGAACGTGGCAACCTGTGCGTTTGATAAGCCAGAATAATACAATGACTCCAGCACAGTTTGAACAATGTTCTACTTGTGATATAACAGTGGGAGGGGTCCAGTATGAGTCAATATGCAACCGAACTGTAAGCAGTAACGCGTCATTGGAGGTGGACTGTCTCTGGACGACAAAAAACTATACCAAACAGTGACAACAGGAGCAAGCTAATGCAACAAGTCGAGAGCAAAAACAGCAGAATGTGGGGTTGCACCCATGATACTTATAATTGGACATGTGTTAATGTGACAGGGCAAAGGATAGCGCACAGTGTGTGTAACGGTACTTGGGAAAATACAGGGTATATGGGAGGTATGAAGCTACAGTTCCACTCCACTCAATGTCCCCCGTTGATGCCATTTCCCCCCAGACAGGTTGGTAGCTGTGGGGAGGGCAAAACCATTTGTGATGGGAGTAATCTGGTTGCAAACATTGGTAAGAATAAACATTGAAGATATCAAACGATGCTATTCAGAGATTGGCCATGGCTGAACAAATGACTGGTGAAACACTGGATATTACAACAAATGTCATGAGAGAGACGGTTGACGCAATAATTGAAGATATAAATTTGACAGATTGGAGAGAACAGATGTTACGTGGGTTAGCTAAGAACAGATACCCAGCGTATCCAGAGTTTCAGGATAATATGGTGATATGTACTGAACGATGTGATGAAGATATTTGTTTTATTTTAATAGTGCCACATACCACCAGTCGGGTCCACCACAGTACCGGGATAACAGTCAGTAGCCTAGGGGTAGTAATTGGAACACGGGTTATCGTCCCACAAATAACATGGGTTGATCAGCATGCCCAAAATGCCACCCTGTACTTCAAGGCCACTGAGTGTTTGAATTTGGTGATGCTATTCTGTGTGACCATGCTGGCAGCACTAACCTGTCAATGCAAATGATGGAAGCAACGGTACACCCAAAGTTAGGGTACAAAAGATGAACTCAGATGAGGAATGGAACATGGTGCGTAATCACCTCAAGCATGGGGGTGGGAAGTGTTTTCACCCACAGGGTGTTGTGACTGTGGGACACCTGAGCATGCACCCCACTCCACCTATTAACATCACAGGCATTATCGAAGACGCTGAAGAATGGATGAAGACAATTAATCATACAGGTATGCTGATGGCATTGGCACACATTAACAAGCAGTTTATGGACGTTCACTCAAGAGTAGTGATAGCTAGAGTGCAGGCGTCACTGGTGGGCAACAGTGGGCAACTGATATTAGCAGACGCCCGATCATGCGGGTGGGGTATCCTATGTGGATTAGCTGGAGAAAGTGCTGGAGTGGACTGGGCTGACTGGTGGAATGTAGGGGGACATGCTTCCTCGCTTATTTCATTATTGGTATTGCTTATTGCTATGTTATTATTCTGTTATTTGAAATATGTGCTTAAGAAACAAAAGAGATTACTTACAGGGCTAGCCAATGAAGTATTGTGTTCCCGCATACTGGGCTATCAACCACTGAAACAGGATGATACAACTCAAGTTTAGTGGTGTTAATAGCATTAATGCTTCTGATTACTTGTATTAAAAAGCTCTGTACCAAAGTCGTGGATAACGCCTTAACTATGCCTCTGCTCACCACTGAAGGTCAGTGTAATGATGGTGATGACACTGATCCTTTTAGTGAAATGGCTGATGATGTAATGTAATTTCCTGCTTTATGGTTGTAATTTAATTACAAAAGGAGGGAATGTCTTGGGAAAATGACTCTTTACTGTCTGTACACTTTGATGGCTTTGCTAGGTCCGTAGGACAAACAGAACTTTAGTTATAGAATAATGCGTGTTTTGCTTTTATAAGTATATTAAATAAAATATAGAAATAAAGTATAAAGATGTGTTTGTGGTTTCAGCTGACTAGACTTGTGGGAGCTTGTATATTCAGCTGATGTCGCATCAGCTATATAAGGACCAATCAGTATGTTTGTAAAGGACCAACGTCCCATAGCAACTGACTCAACAAACCAGTAACCAATAGAAGCAGTTGGTAAACAAAACTCAAGATAAACCACAAGTCTAGTCTGGCTGCCTACAGGTGTTGAAGCAGGATGCTTGCATGCGTTTAACTAGCAGATATGTGACAAAAGTCACGTACGCTCAGAACAACTGTCTATATAAGGAGAAGACAGAAATAGATCTGGGAGCTTCTTTGCGATTGCTTGCGGAGCCTGCGTTGCTCTGTTGAAACTCCAGACTGCAGACTTAATAAAAGTAAAATATACGCCTAAATAAAACACCCTGGTGAAATTGGTTTGATATTCGATATTCAAAAGTTACTTTGCGGTAAACACAGCCCCACTGTTGTTATTCATAACTCCTTCAGTATAGCTACGAAAATGACGATATTTGGCTCAGTGACAACGTACACCCTATTGAGTATATAACTATTACCCAAATGAGTACTAAATAACTATTTAACCCAAACTTGCAAACTCCTGATATTGGGCTCACTCACTTTGATTGAGCCAAATATCATGAGTTTGCGAGTTCAGGTATAATAGTTATGAATATTAATGAGAGGTGCAGTAGAATTCCCTGTAGGGAAACAATGGTCGACATTTTGATTCATAACTATTGGAAATATGCTACACCTTGACCTTTGTTTGAGCCAAATATCAGGAGTTTGCGAGTGCAGGTGTAATAGTTATGAATATTAATAACCGGTACAGTAGAATTCCCTGTAGGGAAAGAATTGACGGTCGTTTTGATTAACTGGGGGAGTCGTTTGTTGAGCGACACGCTGCGGCTTCCAAAATGACATACCTCAGCGACTTGCCTGTAGTATTCTTAATAAAGTTAAAACGCTGATGGAAGAACTTAATGTAACCCTGGTTCCCTGAAAGAGAAGACGACCACCAATGAACATTATGTATGAGATATGCCTGCCCATTGGGTAGGTATCACTGAACTCTCTATACCAGAGTTGCACTTGGTCCCACCCACCGAGGGAATAAAACAGAAGAACATAAGAAAGTTTATAAACGAGAGGAGGCCATTTGGCCCATCTTGCTCATATAGTTGTTAGTAGCTTATTGATCCCAGAATCTCATCAAGCAGGTTCTTGAAGGATCTCATGGTGTCAGCTTCAACAACATTACTGGGGAGTTGGTTCCAGACCCTCACAATTCTCTGTGTAAAAAAGTGCCTCTTATTTTCTGTTCTGAATGCCCCTTTTATCTAATCTCCATTTGTGACCCCTGGCCCTTGTTTCTTTTTTCATGTCGAAAAAGTCCATTGGGTCGACATTGTGAATCAGATCACCGCATAGTCTTCTTTGTCCAAGACTGAATAGATTCAATTCTTTTAGCCTGTCTGCATACGACATCCCTTTTAAACCTGGGATAATTCTGGTTGCTCTTCTTTGCACTCTTTATAGAGCAGCAATATCCTTTTTGTAACGAGGTGACCAGAACTGAACACAATATTCAAGGTGAGGTCTTACTAATGCATTGTAAAGTTTTAACATTACTTCCCTTGATTTAAATTCAACACTTCTCACAATATATCTGAGCATCTTGTTGGCCTTTTTTATAGCTTCCCCACATTGTCTAGATGAAGACATTTCTGAGTCCACATAAACTCCTAGGTCTTTTTCATAGTTCCCTTCTTCAATTTCAGTATCTCCCATATGATATTTATAATTTTTTTTTGCCTGCATGCAATACTTTACGCTTTTCTCTATTAAATGTCATTTGCCATGTGTCTGCCCAGTTCTGAATACTGTCTAGATCATTTTGAATGACCTTTGCTGCTGCAACAGTGTTTGCCACTCCTCCTATTTTTATGTTGTCTACAAATTTAACAAGTTTGCTTACTATATCAGAATCTAAATCATTAATGTAGATTAGGAATAGCAGAGGACCTAATACTGATCCCTGTGGTACACCACTGGTTACCTCGCTCCATTTTGAGGTTTCTCCGCTAATCAGTACTTTCTGTTTTCTACATGTTAATCACTCCCTAATCCATGTGCATGCATTTCCTTGAATCCCTACTGCGTTCAGTTTGAGAATTAATCTTTTATGCGGGACTTTATCAAAAGCTTTCTGGAAATCTAAATGAACCATGTCATATGCTTTGCAATTATCCATTGTCAATGTTGCATCCTCCTGTATGTCTGTCTGTGTGTGTGTGTGTGTGTGTGTGTGTGTGTGTGTGGGTGGGTGGGTGTGTGTGGGTGGGTGGGTGGGGGGGTGGGTGGGTGTGTGTGTTGGTGTGTGTGTGTGTGTGGGTGGGTGGGTGGTATATGTGGGGGTGTGTGTGTGGGTTTTCATCCTTGCAGGTAATGAAGAATACAAGACTGATTCCTGAACAAAAAATAAAACACCTCAGAACTAGGTGAGTGTAAAAGCAATGACTATATCTTTATTTTTTGGCATTTTGTACGTGCTCATCAGACCTAATCACTTCTGATGTATGTTGTTTGCCTCCTTAAAGGCCTAATTTCAACATATTCTAGAGTGAACACATTTCAACACATTCAACTCTTCTCATTATTTTCTCAGTTACATGGCCATACCCACTTGGTACATTCTGTGGCCATGTTTTTTGCACCTAAGAATGACCTTGACTGACTGCCACATGATAGTGATAGATATGTCAAAATAATTAATATATTTGAGATTAAAAATAGCAACTAAACATGAATGTGATGCTCTATTAGTAGGCTATAACTTAAAACATTTTCATTCTAGTATATGTTGTAATTAGGCCTTAAGGGCAAAAGCAAATGGACATACCAACATTGTTGCTATTTATATATAGCCTTGACATCATATGTTTGTTCTTTTTTTAATGAGAAGCCACTTAATAATATGAGTCACATATATCACAACAACATTTATACTTGTGAAGAATAAAAATGGTAAAATGAAAAATACACACAATTATATTGCTTTTTTAATCTTGTCGTGTTTAGTTGAAGCTCAAGCATTGTATTTCTATTAACAATTGTGTTTTAATCATTCACGTCTATGTTAATAAACAGTTATACCAGAAAACAAAAACTGCGTTTTGAATATTTTAACTTTCCAGAGTTTATTATTAGCTGTTTTAATCGTGAATATGAGAAAAATGCAAGCTTTTGGAGCAGTGTGTGCCTGTCTCTTTTGATCCTATACATTATCAAAAGTCAAGACATATTTTTTGTTTACCACAAAGGTAAGGCCTTAGCATCATCCAGCTGAGTTTTAAGAGAGTCAATGTCTGCCTGTGTCAATGGAAAGGTTTTAAGCTCTTTAATCTGTTGAACATGTGTGGAGACAAACTGAATCAAATTACTGAAGGCTTGGAGAAATGCATCGGCAGCTGCAAGGAACTGCTGGATGTCTTCTGCTGTTGGGATGTTGATCTGGGTTTTCCCGTCAATCTTTTTCGTGAGTGAGTTTGCAACTTTGAAGGCTTGCTCAACGGCCTAAAACATCAAATTGTGAAATATCAAACATCAAATCAGCACAGAAGAGGTATTTAATACCCTACCTTTCAGTTTCTAATGATGTAGTAGGCAGGCCACGAAAGTATATACACATGGTAAATGCTGCTTATTAACAATCACTTGGTAGCCATCAAAAAGTTGCCATTATCCAGAGGTTGCTAATAAGAGAAAAGCTATAGTATTAGATAGGATTGGTTCCTGAAAAACATTGTTAATAACTCCCTAATAACTGCTTAAAATACAGTGTTACCCTGTTGCTGCTGTATGTTCTAAAATCTGAATTGGTATTAAATATTACACAAACGGAATTCTTACAACTGATACTAGGTTACTACTACATTTAATAATAAATGAAGTGGATGCCTCAATTCTCTCTCTGCTGGCAGGAACTCAATTTTGGGGTTTTAGAGAAACTCCTAGAAATTATTCATTTCCATTGTATGTATGTAAACTTTTGACGATAACTGCTGTATATATTGTTAATAGAACATAAATAAAAAGTAGCAAAACATTACGTACATCAGATACTGGTCCAATGTATTTCTGAATAATTGATTCCATTGGTACTTCAAATCCTTCCAGTTGAATCATATCATCTTTGTGGTCTGTCATCCACTTTAGGAGCTTTTCACTGAGGCCTGTTTCATTTTTAATGATTGCGGTTAATGCCTTAATCACAGCACGCTTACTCTGTACATCCAAGGATTGTTGTTTATCGGGAAGCAATTTGTTAAGAACAACATTTACACCCCACAAGATAGCACCGATAGCTAAATTTTTCACAACAAATCCTACTATTTTTGGTATACTTGTTGTGACGTATTGAAGCAAGGTTTTTAAGGTCTCGCTAACTTTGGAAAGCTCTGCAACTTCTGCTCGTGCTTCAGCTACTTCTGCTTTTATTTCCTCTTGTGCTTCTTCTGATAGGTCTTCAATGTCATCGTCAGCTCCATCAATGGCTTCTTCAACTCCCTCAAATATGTCTTCTATCTCCGCCATTTTGGACTGGTATGTCTTGATCTATAAATAAATGTTAGAACAATTATCCTTTACTGTAGACGTGTAATCAAGGGACGAACAAAGCCAACCATCTATAAACCAGAAATGTACATTTTTATATTTTGGTTGAAATTCAAGATATTCCTATGTGTAACAAGGGTGTACTTAGGCCTACATTTTCTTACACAATGTTAAGTGTTTTGGAATTTAATTTAACTGCATGTTTAGTTTATCTCTTTGATTTGCTTTGATTAGTGGATATTTTTGTTGGTGCACTGATGGTTCCCATGTACCCGCATGGACCTCGCATGAAACTACATTTCCCATCATCCTCCTGCTCACATATGTAACTGAGATGGATTTACCAGTGCCAGAGCTAGATGGTGCCCAAGAGCAGTCTTCCAAAGAAACTCCCTTTACATCCACAGCAGCCTCTCTTTGCCTCATCTCCGTCCTCTGAAGGCAGGGTCAACTCTCACTGAAAATGCATATTACTCCACCCACTGTACCGGCATTTCAAACTATAGTGCCTCTTTTTTTACAGTAAAGTTTAAGTTTAAGCTGTTAACGTTGGTGCCTGCAGTAGTAGTTAAACTACTAATAGTAGGCTAACAAACAATGACAATAAAATGAATAAATAAGTCTGGGGAAAACCCAAACCAGCTGGCCATTATTATTATGGGAGGCTGTGTGGTCCAGTGATTAAAGAAAAGGGCTTGTAACCAGGAGGTCCCCAGTTCAAATCCCACCTGAGCCACTGACTCATTGTTTGACCCTGAGCAAGTCACTTAACCTCCTTGTGCTCCGTCTTTCGGGTGGGATGTAATTGTAAGTGACTCTGCAGTTGATGCATAGTTCACACACCCTAGTCGCTGTAAGTCGCCTTGGATAAAGGCATCTACTAAATAAACAAATAATAATAATAATAACACCGTGTAACAATTTTTTTTTTTTTTTTGGTTCCTGGGTAGTAAGTGTTATTTCCGAATTGCTTATGCCTCAAAAGTATAGAACATGGTTATTATTCCCCACAAACTTTGCTTTTGTGACCAGGACAGTGATATTTTGAAATTTACCTATTTTCCAGAACATTCCAGATAGATTCAGTGCTGAGTAAACTTGGAGTAACTTCTAGAACTTTCTAGAACTTTCCAGTAACATAAATAGTAGTATAAATACAGGGGCCTTAAGCCCACCAGTTCAGTTTAGTTCCAGCTGCCTAAGTGGATACATATCTGCATTTTTCTGAGATGGCATCAAGGTCATAGGAGACTTCAAAATGGTGGCATTCCTGATGGGTCTTGTGGCAAAGTGCCCCGCCCCTGTGTGCATTTGTGTGATCTGTGTTTGTATGTATGCGTGCGTATGTTAATGTTGGTGTATAGATTGGTACACGGGATATAAACGGGTCTGTGTTTCACGTGTATTTAAAGTGTATAATTATATTTAGGCACGAGGATGGCACATCACTTCACGTGCAGATAAAATGTGTATAATGTGTGGCACGGGGTTGCACGTAATGAATTCACGTGCTGGGATTCAAGTGAGTAATTAATTAGTAATTGAATCCCAGCACAACAGTATATATAGATGCACGTTTTAGTCACTCGTGTTTGGGTGTTCGGAAGAGGAGAACGGGTGAGAGAGAGAGGAGTAAAAGTAGAGTTAAATACGATCGTAAATATAAGTGTTTGTTCTCACCGTGTCTGTTTGTCTGTCCGTGCACCGTTTGTTTAGTGTTAGTCCGTTTTGTATGTCTGTTTATTTTGGCGCAAGTGCCGTGTCCTGTTTTTTGTACTGTTGACAACCCTTTTATTTGTTAATAAACGCTGAGTGCAGCCATTGCACTCAGCTCATCACCAGCACCGTCTGTCTGTGTTTGAATTCCTTCCTGCTTCCGGTCTGACGCCACCCACTCTGGCCGTCTTTGTGACAGTCTCCAAGGCAGTTTTACCACGTTTCCCTGCTATCTTTGTCTTTGGGACAGCAGGGACACCAAGGCGCACTACCACAGGCGGGACTGGCCACAGCGGACCGAGTTCTCTGTGGGGAGGAACAACGTCAAGTGGGAGCCACTGGTGGACCCCCGGAAGGTGCTGATGCCACCACTGCACATCAAATTGGGCCTTATGAAACAATTTCTCAGATCTCTAGATAAGGAGTCGGCAGCCTTCGAGTACCTTCAAGACTTCTTACCTAAGCTGTCTGAGGCAAAGGTCAAAGCCGGTGTCTTCGTCGGACCACAGATAAAGAAGATCCTGGAGTGCAATGAATGTTTTCTACATGTTAATCACTCCCTAATCCATGTGCATGCATTTCCTTGAATCCCTACTGCGTTCAGTTTGAGAATTAATCTTTTATGCGGGACTTTATCAAAAGCTTTCTAGAAATCTAAATAAACCATATCATATGCTTTGCAATTATCCATTGTCAATGTTGCATCCTCCTGTGTGTCTGTCTGTGTGGGTGGGTGTGTGTGTGTGGGTGGGTGTGTGTGTGTGGGTGGGTGTGTGTGTTGGTGTGTGTGTGTGTGTGGGTGGGTGGGTGGTGTATGTGGGTGTGTGTGTGGGTTTTCATCCTTGCAGGTAATGAAGAATACAAGACTGATTCCTGAACAAAAAATAAAACACCTCGGAACTAGGTGAGTGTAAAAGCAATGACTATATCTTTATTTTTTGGCATTTTGTACGTGCTCATCAGACCCAATCACTTCTGATGTATGTTGTTTGCCTCCTTAAAGGCCTAATTTCAACATATTCTAGAGTGAACACATTTCAACACATTCAACTCTTCTCATTATTTTCTCAGTTACATGGCCATACCCACTTGGTACATTCTGTGGCCATGTTTTTTGCACCTAAGAATGACCTTGACTGACTGCCACATGATAGTGATAGATATGTCAAAATAATTAATATATTTGAGATTAAAAATAGCAACTAAACATGAATGTGATGCTCTATTAGTAGGCTATAACTTAAAACATTTTCATTCTAGTATATGTTGTAATTAGGCCTTAAGGGCAAAAGCAAATGGACATACCAACATTGTTGCTATTTATATATAGCCTTGACACCATATGTTTGTTCTTTTTTTAATGAGAAGCCACTTAATAATATGAGTCACATATATCACAACAACATTTATACTTGTGAAGAATAAAAATGGTAAAATGAAAAATACACACAATTATATTGCTTTTTTAATCTTGTCGTGTTTAGTTGAAGCTCAAGCATTGTATTTCTATTAACAATTGTGTTTTAATCATTCACGTCTATGTTAATAAACAGTTATACCAGAAAACAAAAACTGCGTTTTGAATATTTTAACTTTCCAGAGTTTATTATTAGCTGTTTTAATCGTGAATATGAGAAAAATGCAAGCTTTTGGAGCAGTGTGTGCCTGTCTCTTTTGATCCTATACATTATCAAAAGTCAAGACATATTTTTTGTTTACCACAAAGGTAAGGCCTTAGCATCATCCAGCTGAGTTTTAAGAGAGTCAATGTCTGCCTGTGTCAATGGAAAGGTTTTAAGCTCTTTAATCTGTTGAACATGTGTGGAGACAAACTGAATCAAATTACTGAAGGCTTGGAGAAATGCATCGGCAGCTGCAAGGAACTGCTGGATGTCTTCTGCTGTTGGGATGTTGATCTGGGTTTTCCCGTCAATCTTTTTCGTGAGTGAGTTTGCAACTTTGAAGGCTTGCTCAACGGCCTAAAACATCAAATTGTGAAATATCAAACATCAAATCAGCACAGAAGAGGTATTTAATACCCTACCTTTCAGTTTCTAATGATGTAGTAGGCAGGCCACGAAAGTATATACACATGGTAAATGCTGCTTATTAACAATCACTTGGTAGCCATCAAAAAGTTGCCATTATCCAGAGGTTGCTAATAAGAGAAAAGCTATAGTATTAGATAGGATTGGTTCCTGAAAAACATTGTTAATAACTCCCTAATAACTGCTTAAAATACAGTGTTACCCTGTTGCTGCTGTATGTTCTAAAATCTGAATTGGTATTAAATATTACACAAACGGAATTCTTACAACTGATACTAGGTTACTACTACATTTAATAATAAATGAAGTGGATGCCTCAATTCTCTCTCTGCTGGCAGGAACTCAATTTTGGGGTTTTAGAGAAACTCCTAGAAATTATTCATTTCCATTGTATGTATGTAAACTTTTGACGATAACTGCTGTATATATTGTTAATAGAACATAAATAAAAAGTAGCAAAACATTACGTACATCAGATACTGGTCCAATGTATTTCTGAATAATTGATTCCATTGGTACTTCAAATCCTTCCAGTTGAATCATATCATCTTTGTGGTCTGTCATCCACTTTAGGAGCTTTTCACTGAGGCCTGTTTCATTTTTAATGATTGCGGTTAATGCCTTAATCACAGCACGCTTACTCTGTACATCCAAGGATTGTTGTTTATCGGGAAGCAATTTGTTAAGAACAACATTTACACCCCACAAGATAGCACCGATAGCTAAATTTTTCACAACAAATCCTACTATTTTTGGTATACTTGTTGTGACGTATTGAAGCAAGGTTTTTAAGGTCTCGCTAACTTTGGAAAGCTCTGCAACTTCTGCTCGTGCTTCAGCTACTTCTGCTTTTATTTCCTCTTGTGCTTCTTCTGATAGGTCTTCAATGTCATCGTCAGCTCCATCAATGGCTTCTTCAACTCCCTCAAATATGTCTTCTATCTCCGCCATTTTGGACTGGTATGTCTTGATCTATAAATAAATGTTAGAACAATTATCCTTTACTGTAGACGTGTAATCAAGGGACGAACAAAGCCAACCATCTATAAACCAGAAATGTACATTTTTATATTTTGGTTGAAATTCAAGATATTCCTATGTGTAACAAGGGTGTACTTAGGCCTACATTTTCTTACACAATGTTAAGTGTTTTGGAATTTAATTTAACTGCATGTTTAGTTTATCTCTTTGATTTGCTTTGATTAGTGGATATTTTTGTTGGTGCACTGATGGTTCCCATGTACCCGCATGGACCTCGCATGAAACTACATTTCCCATCATCCTCCTGCTCACATATGTAACTGAGATGGATTTACCAGTGCCAGAGCTAGATGGTGCCCAAGAGCAGTCTTCCAAAGAAACTCCCTTTACATCCACAGCAGCCTCTCTTTGCCTCATCTCCGTCCTCTGAAGGCAGGGTCAACTCTCACTGAAAATGCATATTACTCCACCCACTGTACCGGCATTTCAAACTATAGTGCCTCTTTTTTTACAGTAAAGTTTAAGTTTAAGCTGTTAACGTTGGTGCCTGCAGTAGTAGTTAAACTACTAATAGTAGGCTAACAAACAATGACAATAAAATGAATAAATAAGTCTGGGGAAAACCCAAACCAGCTGGCCATTATTATTATGGGAGGCTGTGTGGTCCAGTGATTAAAGAAAAGGGCTTGTAACCAGGAGGTCCCCAGTTCAAATCCCACCTGAGCCACTGACTCATTGTTTGACCCTGAGCAAGTCACTTAACCTCCTTGTGCTCCGTCTTTCGGGTGGGATGTAATTGTAAGTGACTCTGCAGTTGATGCATAGTTCACACACCCTAGTCGCTGTAAGTCGCCTTGGATAAAGGCATCTACTAAATAAACAAATAATAATAATAATAACACCGTGTAACAATTTTTTTTTTTTTTTTGGTTCCTGGGTAGTAAGTGTTATTTCCGAATTGCTTATGCCTCAAAAGTATAGAACATGGTTATTATTCCCCACAAACTTTGCTTTTGTGACCAGGACAGTGATATTTTGAAATTTACCTATTTTCCAGAACATTCCAGATAGATTCAGTGCTGAGTAAACTTGGAGTAACTTCTAGAACTTTCTAGAACTTTCCAGTAACATAAATAGTAGTATAAATACAGGGGCCTTAAGCCCACCAGTTCAGTTTAGTTCCAGCTGCCTAAGTGGATACATATCTGCATTTTTCTGAGATGGCATCAAGGTCATAGGAGACTTCAAAATGGTGGCATTCCTGATGGGTCTTGTGGCAAAGTGCCCCGCCCCTGTGTGCATTTGTGTGATCTGTGTTTGTATGTATGCGTGCGTATGTTAATGTTGGTGTATAGATTGGTACACGGGATATAAACGGGTCTGTGTTTCACGTGTATTTAAAGTGTATAATTATATTTAGGCACGAGGATGGCACATCACTTCACGTGCAGATAAAATGTGTATAATGTGTGGCACGGGGTTGCACGTAATGAATTCACGTGCTGGGATTCAAGTGAGTAATTAATTAGTAATTGAATCCCAGCACAACAGTATATATAGATGCACGTTTTAGTCACTCGTGTTTGGGTGTTCGGAAGAGGAGAACGGGTGAGAGAGAGAGGAGTAAAAGTAGAGTTAAATACGATCGTAAATATAAGTGTTTGTTCTCACCGTGTCTGTTTGTCTGTCCGTGCACCGTTTGTTTAGTGTTAGTCCGTTTTGTATGTCTGTTTATTTTGGCGCAAGTGCCGTGTCCTGTTTTTTGTACTGTTGACAACCCTTTTATTTGTTAATAAACGCTGAGTGCAGCCATTGCACTCAGCTCATCACCAGCACCGTCTGTCTGTGTTTGAATTCCTTCCTGCTTCCGGTCTGACGCCACCCACTCTGGCCGTCTTTGTGACAGTCTCCAAGGCAGTTTTACCACGTTTCCCTGCTATCTTTGTCTTTGGGACAGCAGGGACACCAAGGCGCACTACCACAGGCGGGACTGGCCACAGCGGACCGAGTTCTCTGTGGGGAGGAACAACGTCAAGTGGGAGCCACTGGTGGACCCCCGGAAGGTGCTGATGCCACCACTGCACATCAAATTGGGCCTTATGAAACAATTTCTCAGATCTCTAGATAAGGAGTCGGCAGCCTTCGAGTACCTTCAAGACTTCTTACCTAAGCTGTCTGAGGCAAAGGTCAAAGCCGGTGTCTTCGTCGGACCACAGATAAAGAAGATCCTGGAGTGCAATGAATGTTTTCTACATGTTAATCACTCCCTAATCCATGTGCATGCATTTCCTTGAATCCCTACTGCGTTCAGTTTGAGAATTAATCTTTTATGCGGGACTTTATCAAAAGCTTTCTAGAAATCTAAATAAACCATATCATATGCTTTGCAATTATCCATTGTCAATGTTGCATCCTCCTGTGTGTCTGTCTGTGTGGGTGGGTGTGTGTGTGTGGGTGGGTGTGTGTGTGTGGGTGGGTGGGTGGGTGGGTGTGTGTGTTGGTGTGTGTGTGTGTGTGGGTGGGTGGGTGGTGTATGTGGGTGTGTGTGTGGGTTTTCATCCTTGCAGGTAATGAAGAATACAAGACTGATTCCTGAACAAAAAATAAAACACCTCGGAACTAGGTGAGTGTAAAAGCAATGACTATATCTTTATTTTTTGGCATTTTGTACGTGCTCATCAGACCCAATCACTTCTGATGTATGTTGTTTGCCTCCTTAAAGGCCTAATTTCAACATATTCTAGAGTGAACACATTTCAACACATTCAACTCTTCTCATTATTTTCTCAGTTACATGGCCATACCCACTTGGTACATTCTGTGGCCATGTTTTTTGCACCTAAGAATGACCTTGACTGACTGCCACATGATAGTGATAGATATGTCAAAATAATTAATATATTTGAGATTAAAAATAGCAACTAAACATGAATGTGATGCTCTATTAGTAGGCTATAACTTAAAACATTTTCATTCTAGTATATGTTGTAATTAGGCCTTAAGGGCAAAAGCAAATGGACATACCAACATTGTTGCTATTTATATATAGCCTTGACACCATATGTTTGTTCTTTTTTTAATGAGAAGCCACTTAATAATATGAGTCACATATATCACAACAACATTTATACTTGTGAAGAATAAAAATGGTAAAATGAAAAATACACACAATTATATTGCTTTTTTAATCTTGTCGTGTTTAGTTGAAGCTCAAGCATTGTATTTCTATTAACAATTGTGTTTTAATCATTCACGTCTATGTTAATAAGCAGTTATACCAGAAAACAAAAACTGCGTTTTGAATATTTTAACTTTCCAGAGTTTATTATTAGCTGTTTTAATCGTGAATATGAGAAAAATGCAAGCTTTTGGAGCAGTGTGTGCCTGTCTCTTTTGATCCTATACATTATCAAAAGTCAAGACATATTTTTTGTTTACCACAAAGGTAAGGCCTTAGCATCATCCAGCTGAGTTTTAAGAGAGTCAATGTCTGCCTGTGTCAATGGAAAGGTTTTAAGCTCTTTAATCTGTTGAACATGTGTGGAGACAAACTGAATCAAATTACTGAAGGCTTGGAGAAATGCATCGGCAGCTGCAAGGAACTGCTGGATGTCTTCTGCTGTTGGGATGTTGATCTGGGTTTTCCCGTCAATCTTTTTCGTGAGCGAGGTTGCAACTTTGAAGGCTTGCTCAACGGCCTAAAACATCAAATTGTGAAATATCAAACATCAAATCAGCACAGAAGAGGTATTTAATACCCTACCTTTCAGTTTCTAATGATGTAGTAGGCAGGCCACGAAAGTATATACACATGGTAAATGCTGCTTATTAACAATCACTTGGTAGCCATCAAAAAGTTGCCATTATCCAGAGGTTGCTAATAAGAGAAAAGCTATAGTATTAGATAGGATTGGTTCCTGAAAAACATTGTTAATAACTCCCTAATAACTGCTTAAAATACAGTGTTACCCTGTTGCTGCTGTATGTTCTAAAATCTGAATTGGTATTAAATATTACACAAACGGAATTCTTACAACTGATACTAGGTTACTACTACATTTAATAATAAATGAAGTGGATGCCTCAATTCTCTCTCTGCTGGCAGGAACTCAATTTTGGGGTTTTAGAGAAACTCCTAGAAATTATTCATTTCCATTGTATGTATGTAAACTTTTGACGATAACTGCTGTATATATTGTTAATAGAACATAAATAAAAAGTAGCAAAACATTACGTACATCAGATACTGGTCCAATGTATTTCTGAATAATTGATTCCATTGGTACTTCAAATCCTTCCAGTTGAATCATATCATCTTTGTGGTCTGTCATCCACTTTAGGAGCTTTTCACTGAGGCCTGTTTCATTTTTAATGATTGCGGTTAATGCCTTAATCACAGCACGCTTACTCTGTACATCCAAGGATTGTTGTTTATCGGGAAGCAATTTGTTAAGAACAACATTTACACCCCACAAGATAGCACCGATAGCTAAATTTTTCACAACAAATCCTACTATTTTTGGTATACTTGTTGTGACGTATTGAAGCAAGGTTTTTAAGGTCTCGCTAACTTTGGAAAGCTCTGCAACTTCTGCTCGTGCTTCAGCTACTTCTGCTTTTATTTCCTCTTGTGCTTCTTCTGATAGGTCTTCAATGTCATCGTCAGCTCCATCAATGGCTTCTTCAACTCCCTCAAATATGTCTTCTATCTCCGCCATTTTGGACTGGTATGTCTTGATCTATAAATAAATGTTAGAACAATTATCCTTTACTGTAGACGTGTAATCAAGGGACGAACAAAGCCAACCATCTATAAACCAGAAATGTACATTTTTATATTTTGGTTGAAATTCAAGATATTCCTATGTGTAACAAGGGTGTACTTAGGCCTACATTTTCTTACACAATGTTAAGTGTTTTGGAATTTAATTTAACTGCATGTTTAGTTTATCTCTTTGATTTGCTTTGATTAGTGGATATTTTTGTTGGTGCACTGATGGTTCCCATGTACCCGCATGGACCTCGCATGAAACTACATTTCCCATCATCCTCCTGCTCACATATGTAACTGAGATGGATTTACCAGTGCCAGAGCTAGATGGTGCCCAAGAGCAGTCTTCCAAAGAAACTCCCTTTACATCCACAGCAGCCTCTCTTTGCCTCATCTCCGTCCTCTGAAGGCAGGGTCAACTCTCACTGAAAATGCATATTACTCCACCCACTGTACCGGCATTTCAAACTATAGTGCCTCTTTTTTTACAGTAAAGTTTAAGTTTAAGCTGTTAACGTTGGTGCCTGCAGTAGTAGTTAAACTACTAATAGTAGGCTAACAAACAATGACAATAAAATGAATAAATAAGTCTGGGGAAAACCCAAACCAGCTGGCCATTATTATTATGGGAGGCTGTGTGGTCCAGTGATTAAAGAAAAGGGCTTGTAACCAGGAGGTCCCCAGTTCAAATCCCACCTGAGCCACTGACTCATTGTTTGACCCTGAGCAAGTCACTTAACCTCCTTGTGCTCCGTCTTTCGGGTGGGATGTAATTGTAAGTGACTCTGCAGTTGATGCATAGTTCACACACCCTAGTCGCTGTAAGTCGCCTTGGATAAAGGCATCTACTAAATAAACAAATAATAATAATAATAACACCGTGTAACAATTTTTTTTTTTTTTTTTGGTTCCTGGGTAGTAAGTGTTATTTCCGAATTGCTTATGCCTCAAAAGTATAGAACATGGTTATTATTCCCCACAAACTTTGCTTTTGTGACCAGGACAGTGATATTTTGAAATTTACCTATTTTCCAGAACATTCCAGATAGATTCAGTGCTGAGTAAACTTGGAGTAACTTCTAGAACTTTCTAGAACTTTCCAGTAACATAAATAGTAGTATAAATACAGGGGCCTTAAGCCCACCAGTTCAGTTTAGTTCCAGCTGCCTAAGTGGATACATATCTGCATTTTTCTGAGATGGCATCAAGGTCATAGGAGACTTCAAAATGGTGGCATTCCTGATGGGTCTTGTGGCAAAGTGCCCCGCCCCTGTGTGCATTTGTGTGATCTGTGTTTGTATGTATGCGTGCGTATGTTAATGTTGGTGTATAGATTGGTACACGGGATATAAACGGGTCTGTGTTTCACGTGTATTTAAAGTGTATAATTATATTTAGGCACGAGGATGGCACATCACTTCACGTGCAGATAAAATGTGTATAATGTGTGGCACGGGGTTGCACGTAATGAATTCACGTGCTGGGATTCAAGTGAGTAATTAATTAGTAATTGAATCCCAGCACAACAGTATATATAGATGCACGTTTTAGTCACTCGTGTTTGGGTGTTCGGAAGAGGAGAACGGGTGAGAGAGAGAGGAGTAAAAGTAGAGTTAAATACGATCGTAAATATAAGTGTTTGTTCTCACCGTGTCTGTTTGTCTGTCCGTGCACCGTTTGTTTAGTGTTAGTCCGTTTTGTATGTCTGTTTATTTTGGCGCAAGTGCCGTGTCCTGTTTTTTGTACTGTTGACAACCCTTTTATTTGTTAATAAACGCTGAGTGCAGCCATTGCACTCAGCTCATCACCAGCACCGTCTGTCTGTGTTTGAATTCCTTCCTGCTTCCGGTCTGACGCCACCCACTCTGGCCGTCTTTGTGACAGTCTCCAAGGCAGTTTTACCACGTTTCCCTGCTATCTTTGTCTTTGGGACAGCAGGGACACCAAGGCGCACTACCACAGGCGGGACTGGCCACAGCGGACCGAGTTCTCTGTGGGGAGGAACAACATCAAGTGGGAGCCACTGGTGGACCCCCGGAAGGTGCTGATGCCACCACTGCACATCAAATTGGGCCTTATGAAACAATTTGTCAGAGCTCTAGATAAGGAGTCGGCAGCCTTCGAGTACCTTCAAGACTTCATACCTAAGCTGTCTGAGGCAAAGGTCAAAGCCGGTGTCTTCGTCGGACCACAGATAAAGAAGATCCTGGAGTGCAATGAATTCCCCAAGAAGCTCACTAGTAAGGAGAAAGCGGCTTGGAACAGCTTTGTCGCAGTGGTTCGGGGCTTCCTGGGCAATCACAAGGCCGAAAACTATGTGGAGCTGGTTGAGACTCTGGTGAAGAACTACGGCACAATGGGCTGTAGGATGTCCCTCAAAGTCCATATCCTTGATGCTCATCTTGATAAATTCAAGGAGAACATGGGAGCGTACTCGGAGGAGCAAGGCGAACACTTCCAACAGGATATATTGGACTTTGAAAGCCACTACCAAAGACAGTATAACGAGAACATGATGGGAGACTACATTTGGGGTCTGATTCGTGAACGTGATTTACAGTATAATTGTAAATCTCGAAAAACTACTCACTTCTAAATCTTTTGTAGTCATTTTTGTTTACTTTAGTATAAATACATGTTAATTTGGATTCATATGTTGTTTTTTTCTGACTTTATGTGAACGAAAAGACACAAATTTGCCCGTTTTCTCATTGGTAATAGGTAAATTTCAAAATATCACTGTCCTGGTCACAAAAGCAAAGTTTGTGGGGAATAATAGCCATTTTCTATACTTTTGAGGCATAAGCAATATGGTGATATCTTGTAACAATTGTAAGTCGCCCTGGATAAGGGCGTCTGCTAAGAAATAAATAATAATAATAATAATAATAATAATAATAAATAATAATAACGTACACAGGGTGGGGGTCAGGGCTGTAGCTGACGTGATTACCTCCAATACCCTGCTATCAAAACAGTTGCAGGGTGTTTTTGTGCAGCGATATTGGTGCTGAAGTTGAAGTTTGTGAAATACCAGGTTCAACCCCAGCAATTATCATTATTATTGTAGGCTGTTCAGTGACTTTTGTGTGTGTTTGTCTTGTTCAGTTTCATTGCATGTATTGTACGGCCAGGGTGTGTTACTCTTGGGGTTGGGGTTTGTAAATAGTTGGGTTGGGGGAGTGAGAGAGTGAGGGGAGACCAGGCGGCAGAGTGTGTGGAAGTGCTTGGGATTCGCTGCATGAGAGAGAAACTACAGAACTGAACCTACATGTAGTTGGGTTATTTGTTGTTATTATTATTATTATTATTATTATTATTATTATTATTATCATTATTATTATTATTATTATTATTATTATTATTATTATTATTATTATTATTATCATCAATAGGACTTTAATAATAATCTCAAAGAACTCCTAACTGAGCTCTTGGTATATTTTTTGTCTTCAACAAACCTCCCGTTACTTGAATCATCATTCCCCACTAAAATGAATAAATGATGAATTCAAGTAAATAACAGTCCATGCATAATACTGCTATTGCTATTACGGTAAATATATGACAATGTTCTTTTATATTGATAGAAATCACATCTGTGGGAGATGTTTGTATTCTGCTGATGTTTGACGTAACATTTTAGGCTATTTACCTCATTTTCAGTGGGTCATTTTGATTGTTATTGCTAATGTGGTATTGTGACAAGGTACTTATTATAAGAACAGAGCAAACTCGCACAATCTAAAATCTGACCGACTTTCCGGCAAACAGATTCATTTAGTTAACATTCTCTACTGTATCTTTCCAATAATACAGCAGCTCCTGTTTAAATACTGTTTAAATCAAATCCATTTCACAAAGAATTCTCAATAAAAGCTATCTGTTTATTTAATGGTTATAAAAAAAAACACCTGTAGGTCTTCTTCGTTGAACTGGCTTTCCCTTACAAAAACTGCAGCCTATAAAGATAAAGTAAAAAAAAAAAAAGGTTTGACGACGTGTGCTACTTCTGTGTAATACGGTAGCTATTTTAAAATGACGTGGAAAGGAGGGGTACCAGACACCAGGAGCTGCGAAGCATGACTAAAGGAGGAGCCTGGCACTGAGTGAGTTAAAGAGAGCCCATGATGTGGCCATACCTCGCATGGAGTGCGCAGGCACCCTACCACTGAGACGAGGCACAGGCACACTGAGGTAGGAACATGCATGCACTGGAGCAAACGCACAAGAGCACAGTCACCAAACACTGGATGTGCAGCGCAAGGTAAAGTACACACCAAGGCTTAGGTGGGTTGCTCCAGCACTGAGTTTTGAGAGGAAGTGAGCTGATGCAAGGGCACTGAGGCACCAAGCATGGTAGCATGGAGCACCAACGCACATCCTTCATTTTGTTGCTATTATCATTAAATTAATTTAGATGGGATCCAAGGGCCAGGTTAACTATCACTGGGAACTTAAAAAGCGTGGGCATAACAACATGTCTTTGCATTTATTTACTTTTCTATGTGTGTTTTGTTACTGGCTTTGTGCTGGGGTGTAACGTGAGAGTATGCCAGTTACACAGGAACTACATTTCCCATCATCCTCCTGCACACTTATGTATTGGTGGAGATGATGAAAAATGTAGTTCTGAACATCTTCTAAAAATGACATGTGAAGCCATCTTGGAAAGAGCACAGTGGACTGTAGTTTAAAAGTGGTCAGGATGGTGTATACTTCTCACAATCTACAATTCGAAAGGTGATATAGACTAGAAGGAGACAGATATGATTGTCATGGCTGTAAAAACTCACGGTTCTTATTTGATCATTGTAGTTTATGTTGAAAACATTAATGTTATTGATTTCATTTTTTTCTTTCAAATCCCCTATTTATACAGGTGACGTTTTATCACTTTAAGATGCCACAAATCTGCTAAAAAGAAACACTCCAAGTAGGGAGTCTCTTCCTGAGACTGCAGCTTGACATCATTACATGACTGTGACGATGTAGGTTAGTTATATATGATTTTAAAATGCCAAATCAAATATGCAGTTGAATTCTTTTATTTGAAAATAACTACAAAAACTAAAACCAGAAGTTGACCTGGGAACTTTTGTATGCCTGGGAACTATTGTATCTTACAACAGAGTGAAAAACAAAAGGAACTCCATCACTGTTAATCCCCACAGCAAAGCACAACGAGACTCACGAACATTCCATAACTGATTGATAAATTAACAGTGTTTACAATGGGTTGAATTAAATAAAGAAAGGTGCTGCGGGAGGGGAATCCTATACATATAAAAAGATGACATGTAAAATAACTTACCTGGGAGGGAGAGAGGGGATCCTTTGTTCTGGGGTGGTATGTTGGCTGCAACCAAACCTGTAAAAGAAAGAAAAATAAAAAGACGGTTGGAAACTTTTCTTTGAGTTTGAAAGCGGTGCCTGCTTGTGTCTATTGTGCGGAATAGGAGCACATATTCCTTACGGTGAATAGGACCAGAAAACAGCGAGTTGAGAAAGATTAAGCTCATGGTTTATTTTGGGGTTAAAACAATGGTAAAGTTTTGCTAATTTTTTATTTCAAAATAAAATACTTACCGGATCTAGAGACAATGGGGTAGATATTGCGCCTGTTTTAAGAGTCGTAAACCTGTCGCAAGCTAGTCAGAAGTGTCAGGTGACGTTGTTACCTTTTCTTTCTTAATTACCAGTTAAAACAGCTTTTAGAGACCTGATAAATACACAGACCTCAAGGGCCAGAGCACAACAGACACAAACTAACATTTAATTTCTATTAAATGCTCTGGGTTAACCCCTAAACAATATTATTACCAACACACACAAATAACCAATAATCACTTCAGTGTTTGAAAAGAAAAAGATTTGCAGTTTATTTCACAACATACTGCAGGAGCTTAAGAGTGTGTGTCCTACCGGAAAGCAGGCCAGGCTGAAAGAGAGGGAAAAGTTGTTGATGTGGGTTCGGTCGACTGTCCTATATATTTATCTACATATATAGGTAAATATTTTACAATGGTCGCCCTATATATTTATCTACATATATAGGTAAATGTTTTACAATGGTCGTCCTATATATTTATCTACATATATAGGCTAATGTTTTACAATGGTCGTCCTATATATTTATCTACATATATAGGCGAATGTTTTTGACCTTCTGAGGGAGTGATGATCAGTCACTGTTTTATGTCTTTATTCTCTTGTTTGATCCTATGCAGCTAAACCCACTACTGCAATTCTAATGTACTACAGCACTCAGTTCTAAGTGCATTAAGTCTGCATAGCGCTAATGGGAGCCCAATCTATCCTATTATAAGGAAGCCCAGATACTCACCTGATTTGGTATTGGCACAGGGTTTGGTCGATCAGTTAGTTTAGAACAAGAGTTTTTGTTCAATATGCTCAATAAATAAATATAACAGAATAATATGCGTGCATATAACCTAGTTCAGACATGATAGCCCAGGAAAAAAAGCTGAAGAAAAGTTTGAAGCAGTTAGCCTGCAGTGACGCACATTATAACAAGCTTGCATTAATCTTCAGATAAACGAATCAACAAGTATTACACATTGTAAAGCTCTGATATTTTTATTTTTATCCTGGACATCAAAAGGACTCAGAATTACCAAATCAGTGAGTGAAGTCACATTTAATGCCATTGTCAAATATAGGTTTCATTGCTATCTAAATGATATTGGACTATTAAAAAAAGGTAATTTTAAAAAATGTTGAATGCCTTGCTAAATATGTCATCACACACCACTGAATAGTAGCCTATATTAAAAAAAAAAAATTGTTTACAGGTTTCTCTAACAAAACTGGAACTACTTACAGAAATATATTAGCCTGCTTTTCCACAAATATACATTGACATACGGTAAATCATGCCATAGGCATATTACTTGAGGGAGCTGTTTGTATAAAAAGTGATACAGCTGTCATAGCAATGAATTCAGAAACACGTCATCATAACTGTACAGTCTACTGTACAGGTACTGAAAGTGAGTTAATACAGAAAGTGGTTTCTATACCAAAAGAAACTGTAGCCTGCTTGTGAACAGGACATTAATACCATGTTTTTGTATCACTCAGAGTTTATTTGCTGCCTCCTTGTTCATTGCTTTTTCGAATATCGCATTCTATATTTCCCCTTCACTACTCGTCCCAGGTTGAGGCTGGCTATATAGGTCAGTCTATCCAAAAGACAACGGTCATTTATTCTGAAAAATGTTGCATATCTCACGGAATGCTTATCTCGCTAAAGTGTCGCAACAGAAATTCAAATGAATATATTGCTGGTCTCTTCATTTACATATCTTCTCTGAGTACAGAGGATTTTTTTGCCAACAGTAGCAACAAAAACGCTAATTGCGGTAGTTTGCCCTGCGACTGGCCTTTCTTAGTACATAGGCCCCAATGAGTTGGTGTTGGCTGAAGCTGTCGGGACAGCCATTCTAGAGAATGCGTGCGCAGATAACGCAACCTATTATAGTCGTGAACGCGACTTTGGACATAGTTTAACCCGTAGGAGGGGCTATGGGTTCAAAACCTATATATAGCTGAAAATAGCTCATTGGGAGAGAGAAGTTGGCCGCAAACAGTCATAAAATTTAGGAGTCGCAGTGTACCAATAAATCTCGAGTATAATTAAAGGTCACACTTTATTTTAAGGAGCACCTATTAACTATTAACACACAAGCAGTAAATATATTAATACACATTTGTTATGTCTGTTAATAGTTAGTTAACAGTTAGTAGATAATTTGTTACTTGATTTATAGTAACATTTCTAAAAGTTTATAAATTCATAAATTGAAGTAAATGTTTAGTAGCACCTATTAACTATTAATGAACAAGAAGTAAACAGATTAATAAAACATGATTTCATATTATTTTAATAGTTAGTTAATGTGTAGCAGACCATGTGTCAATTCATTTATTGTAAATTTTCTCACAGTTAATTAATTAATTACTAAATTAACGTAAATGTATGGGCTAAATATTGTGACAGCACCTATTAACTATTAATGAACAACATTATATATATATATATATATATATATATATATATATATATATATATATATATATATATATATATAAAATGCTTACTTGTTCATTAATAGTTAATTAAATGTAGTAATTAATTCATTAACTGTGAGAAAAGTTACAATAAATGAATTGACACATGGTCTGCTACATATTAACTACTAGAACACGTTCATGAACATTTTAAGTTGTAAGTTCTAGATATAAATGGTAGATCTTACCCAAATTCACTTGTGCAGACAAGGGGTGTTCTGGTACCAGACCAAGAGAAAGCTGTAAGTTTCTTGAAAAGAGCTATTCTTTATATACACAATATATACACACACACCCCCCCACACACAACCACACACCCACACAGGCAAAATGAAACTTTGCTTCAGGGCAAGGTAGGTGAGTATTCTACCATAAATGACCATTAAATCATAAAGTTAAAAGCAACAACGGCCTTAAATCATCTTTGTCCTGCCCTGCTAAATTTTATTGATAATAAAACAAAAACTATTATCAGTGCCAAAAAAAGCACCTGTTTTGTGCACCAATGCAGGGGGTGTGGTTACATTTGAAACCTGGTGTGGATTCTTTTTTCTCAACTATTAAAATAAACTTTAACCGACTGTGACAGGCTGGCTGTAGGCATGACATCAGGCCAGAAAGAAACACAAAGGCCCTGTCCACACTACATAACCGATCTCGAGAACCGTACTCGAAACCGCTCTAATTAATCCAGCTCAAAGCCTCCACACTGAAGTACCGTTTCATGTTTAGTCAGGCTTAATGCGTCCACACACCATTAGAATAGTTCAGTTACAATTCCCAGCAGCGTAACAAACCGTGGAAATTAATACGATAGTATCCCACCATGCACTGTATTTTATTTTAAAATAATGTGTTATGCCCCATATTAACAGAGGTCCATATTGCATAAATGAAATATAACAAGTATTGTGGAAAAAGTAAATCCAAACACACACACACAAGTAGGGCTTGACGTTTTCAGGTTTTATTTTTAATCAGATGAAGTCCCTTTAAACAAATTCAGCTGATTTTGTTTTATAATAAAACTCAGACAAAGCTGTTAGTTACAAAACAATCTTTGTTTTTTTTTTTGTGTGGCAAGTGAAACTGAAGCGCTGTGGTGCTCAGTGTTTTATTGTAAAATAAAAGGTTTAAATAGAAAACATGACACGGCACCTGAGGCCCAAGTAAATAGACAAACAAAACGGGCTAACACTTAAATGAACAGTGGACAAACAGACAAACAAACACGGTGAGTCAAAACAAATAACAATTATTATTTTAGTTTATTTTAGTTTACTTTACTTTCTCTCCTCTCCACACCCGTTCTCCACTCACTGAACACACAACCCCAAGTGAGTGAAACGTGCATCTATATATACTGTTGTGCCGGGATTCAATTACTAATTAATTATTCTTATTTCTTATTTCTTAGCAGAAATAAGAATAATTAATTAGTAATTGAATCCCGGCACAACAGTATATATAGATGCACGTTTCACTCACTTGGGGTTGTGTGTTCAGTGAGTCACTTGAATCCCAGCACATGAACTAAATCTGTGCAACCCTGTGCTCACATATTATTAAATACTTTAAATGCACATGAAGTGAAGTGCAATCCCTGTGCCTAAATAAAATTATACATTTTAAACACTCGTGCTCATTACCCACATTATATCCCGTGTACCAACTACAATACACCAACATTAACACACTACATACAACATAAAACACAAAAATGCACACAGGGGCGGGGCACATTGCCACATCGACCCATTGTAGCAAAGTTTAACCTGTAGGGTAGGTGCCTTCAAATTTTGTCAGAGGCTTCTTTCTTCTCCTCATGAATAACAAAAAGTCTACAAGTTTGCAGTTTACTGTTAGCGGGTTGGTCAAAGTTTTGTTATAATCCAGACCTGAACATCTCACAGTTGAAAATAGGCTATAATGATTAGCTTACAAAAACAAACTAATGTTTTTGTACATTGTACACATTACATCTAAAATGACTCCAAACTAATAACAAAAGCTATTGCAGTGCGACGTCTGATTAAATAGGGTAGTGATTATTGAATCATTCCTTCAAATAAGAGGAGGCATGCTATACTGCGTTGTGCATACCGGTTAATAGACAGGCTTACACACACATTGGATACACTGGTGCTGCTGTACTCTGAAAAGCTACACAACATGTTAATCAATCAATCATTTTTTATTTGATATAGCGCCCTTCGCAATGAATTGCCACCGAGTGCTTTCACATTATTGGTCAGTGCATTAGAACACAGTACATCAGAATAACTATAGGGGCAGAGGAGAGAAAAACAAAATAAATCTCTGGGGTTCCAAGGCCTGGTGGGTTGCCTCCTTCCAGGCAGTAATTCAGGTGTAAGGCAGTAAGTCACTCTCATGTGTATTTTGAACAGTCCATTGCGTTGACTTCACCTAGCCTAACATCTTCTCCACACTTCCTCTGCGCATATGCACCTACAACAGTCAGAGTTTTCCTCTTAGATTCCAGAAGTCTCACCGAGGCAACCCTCTCGTCCACCTGCACAAACTCCAACTGTATATTCCCACATCTGCCCAGGGCTGCTCACAGGGGGCCTCTCTGGAGAAGGATAGAGTCCACCTTTGGTCGAGAAGTTTGGTTCCAGAGCCGATGCTGTGCATGGAGGTGAGACTGACTATATCTAGCCAGTACCTTTCCACCTCCTCCACCAACTCTGGCACCTCGGACTGTAGTAAGCAAGCAAAAGTTAAGCAAACAAATTGTGTTACAAAAACTGTATTTAGCAACTTGCCAAAGGCATATTATACAGCATCAATATTGCTGTTAAAGTTTCATTTTATTATCACAACAAGTATCAGCGTGATCTCTCACTGGGAGGGACAGCTGCTGAACTTTAATGAGACTGAACCTGTAAAGGGAAAAACGCTCAAAGCACTTACCTGCACAAGACAGTTCATGTCCAGGGAGTATAGAGGATAATTTGTGCCAAAATTAAAAAAAACAAACTTTAAAACGAGATAAATATATAAATATATATAATTATTTGTTTATTTAGCAGACGTCTTTATCCAAGACCACTTACAGAGACTAGGGTGTGTGAACTATGCAGCAGCTGCAGAGTCACTTACAATTACATCCCACCCGAAAGACGGAGCACAAGGAGGTTAAGTGACTTGGTCAGGGTCACACAATGAGTCAGTGGCTGAAGTGGGATTTGAACCAGGGACCTCCTGGTTACAAGCCCTTTTCTTTAACCACTGGACCACACAACCTCCATATATATAGAAACTTCATTTATACTTAATGTTTTTGGTTGGTGCAGACAATGAGAGAATCGATTATCTAAATATGCCTGCTTCTGGATTGTGCATGGGGCTTGCGGTGAGTCGCAAAAACTAGAACAATCATCTGGAGTGTGACATCGCCTGTATACCTGGGCTCTTCCATGTTTTAACATGTTTTTATGTGTGTGTCAAATGAAAGACCAGTGTAAAAAATCACACCCAAGTTGTGCGATGATGCTTTTGGGCTAACGGTGTGTCCAGCAACGTTTACATCAGAAAACATCAATTCATCACTGAGTTTTTTAGGCCTCAGGATTAAAACCTTTTTGTCTGAATTTAGCATAAATTATTGGGGGGCATCCAACTGTATAGTGGCACATACCCTTTTGGCCTACTAGAACATGCAGGTTGTTCCTCGGTCTCTATTTCTAGACCTCCAACAGGCTCTTCCATAGCAGATGGAGAATCCTCTTCCTGAGTAACAATAGTGTCATCACTGGGACTATCAGTGGGGTAAAAATCACTACCAGAGTCAGATGGAATCTTGGAGTGTGACTCAGGGTCACTGTCAGTTACCATCAGCACCCTAGTCACCTCTCTGAAGAACCTTTTGTGTGACAGCTTTAGGCAATAAACATCTAATGCATTTACTAGAGGAATGGAGTATCTGAGAAAATGGGTAATGTTTTTTATTAAGTGTTGGTAAATATATAACAAAATTATATCTATCTATCTGTAACTATATTTTGTAAAATGTTGTTTGGTGTGCTAGCCTAACTGGCAGTCACCTGACACAGATGTGTGGGTTTAACCAGGGCAGGCTTTTATTTTTCACGGCAACACACAGTGTATTTGTAGCAATAAAAATAAACAAAAAACAATGTTTTTGAATTTGTAAAGGTCTTACTAATGCATTGTAAAGTTTTAACATTTATTCCCTTGATTTAAATTCAACACTTTTCACAATGTATCCGAGCATCTTGTTGGTCTTTTTTATAGCTTCCCTTACATTGTCTAGATGAAGACATTTCTGAGTCAACATAAACTCCTAGGTCTTTTTCATAGATTCCTTCTTCAATTTCATTACCTCCCATATGATATTTATAATGTACATTTTTATTGCCTGCGTGCAGTACCTTACGCTTTTCTTTATTAAATGTCATTTGCCATGTGTCTGCCCAGTTTTGAATGCTGTCTAGATCATTTTGAATAACCTTTGCTCCTGCAATAGTGTTTGCCACTCCTCCTATTTGTGTGTCATCTGCAAATTTAACAAGTTTGCTTACTATACCAGAATCTAAATCATTAATGTAGATTAGGAATAGCAGAGGACCTAATACTGATCTCTGTGGTACACCACTGGTTACCTCGCTCCATTTTGAGGTTTCTCCTCTAATCAGTACTTTCTGTTTTCTACAGGTTAACCACTCCCTAATCCATGTGCATGCATTTCCTTGAATCCCTACTGCGTTCAGTTTGAGAATTAATCTTTTATGCGGGACTTTGTCAAAAGCTTTCTGGAAATCTAAATAAACCATGTCGTATGCTTTGCAATTATCCATTGTCGATGTTGCATCCTTAAAAAAGTCAAGCAGGTTAGTTAGACACGATCTCCCTTTCCTGAAACCATGCTGACTGTATCCCATGATATTGTTACCATATAGGTAATTTTCCATTTTAGATCTTATTATAGTTTCCATAAGTTTACATATCAGTTCTTTTGTAGTTCTTTCAAAACAAGGCTGTATTAAAGTCTATGAACATTTTGTAGTTCAGCAACAGCAATATAAAGCTAAATACAGTTATAATTAAAATGTTTTCAAAATAATAACACAACAATTTACAAGTCCCCCAAATTGGGAGGAGACTACACAAGTAACAATGAAAACAAAAATAAGAGTTTAGACCAAGTGCAGGATACAATAAAAAAAAGAATGACTGCACTGGAATTATCAAATCCAATTTTATTTATAAAGTGCCTTTCATGGCAAGCCATCCAACGGCGCTTTTAACAAGACATTCGGAAGTACATTTAGTAGTAAAAAGGATTCACTGATATTTAAGTTTGTAATGCTGTAGGATATGATGGATTCCTCAGAGGAAGGGAGTCTCCCTCCAGGCCTAATCAGCCAGCTTTAGAACAGGTGCTGGCTTCTAATGAGCTCTGAGAGTGGATATTTGAATGAGCCCATGGGGAGAGAGGATAAACAGAGGGCGGTTGCAAGAAACTGTGGGAAACGAAGCTTTAACCTGGCCAGGCTATTGACCCTAATTAAAGGCACAGGTGGGTGAGACACCCACATTATGTAGCATGGGAGTTGCTACATTCTGTAGAACAGAAATATTCAAGATTGGTTCAAGAGGTTTGTGGCGGAGTGTCCCGCCTCTATGTATTATTATTTGTATTTTTGTTTGCGGCGCGGGTAAAAGCGCCGCGTCTTTTATTATTATATTTAAAAACCCAGTGAGGATGCATGGCTGATCAGCTACTGATTAACTAGCTGACAGTCATGCATCCTTACCAAACGCGTGCAGACTCTGGCCAAGGGATAATAAGATAATTAACTACTAGTTAATCCCTCGGCCAGAGTATATAAACCTGCAGCTCTCTGCACTCAGGGCTGAGTGTAGAGGAGAGTACGGGAGAGCGGAGAGAGAAAGCAACATTAAAAAAAACAATTGCTAAAACGTGCTGGATTACCCCACTTACTTGTTTGTTTGTTCATTCGTTTGGCCCTCGTGCCCTTTTGTTTTGTGTTTTGTTAAATCTTTTGTTTTGTTTATTAATAAATACGCTGAGTGCCGCAGCATTCAGCTTCACCCGCCCATCCACTGTTTTGGTGTCAGTTACTTCCTGGTCCGTGACGTCATCCACCTCACCACTGCGAGCCAGACTGCCACAAGGTTCAAGATGGTTGCTGACTTAGGGCTGACATAGGCCATATGGGCAGAATTACGTAGGACCTACATTGGCAGCCGATGTCGGGCCAACTTAAAAGTACAATGTAGGGCCGACATATAGCTGCTATCTGGGTAGACCTCGGAATGTAGAAAGAAAGCACAAGTTAAGCAAACAAATTGTGTTACAAAACCTGTATTTAGCAACTTGCCAAAGGCATATTATACAGCATCAATATTGCTGTTAAAGTTTCATTTTATTATCACAAGTATCAGCGTGATCCCTCACTGGGAGAGACAACTGCTGAACTTTAATGAGACTGAACTTGTAAAGGGAAAAACGCTCAAAGCACTTACCTGCACAAGATGGTTCATGTCTAGGGAGATAATTTGTGCCAAAATTAAAAAACAAACTTTAAAACGAGATTAATATAGGAATAAATAATAAATAAATAAAAATACAATTATATATGTAAGAACATAAGAAAGTCTACAAACGAGAGGAGGCCATTCAGCCCATCTTGCTCGACTGGTTGTTAGTAGCTTATTGATCCCAGAATCTCATCAAGCAGCTTCTTGAATGATCCCAGGGTGTCAGCTTCAACAACATTACTGGGAAGTTGGTTCCAGACCCTCACAATTCTCTGTGTAAAAAAGTGCCTCCTATTTTCTGTTCTGAATGCCCCTTTATCTAATCTCCATTTGTGACCCCTGGTCCTTGTTTCTTTTTTCAGGTCAAAGAAGTCCCCTGGGTCGACATTGTCTATACCTTTTAGGATTTTGAATGTTTGAATCAGATCGCCGCGTAGTCTTCTTTGTTGAAGACTGAATAGATTCAATTCTTTTAGCCTGTCTGCATACAACATGCCTTTTAAACGCGGGATAATTCTGGTTGCTCTTCTTTGCACTCTTTCTAGAGCAGCAATATCCTTTTTGTAACGAGGTGACCAGAACTGAACACAATATTCTAGGTGAGGTCTTACTTATGTATATATATATATTTTGACTTCATTTATACTTATTGTTTTTGGTTGGTGCAGACAATGAGAGAATGAGAGACAATGAGAGAATCGATGATCTTCTAAATGTGCCTGCTTCTGGATTGTGCAGGGGGCTTGCAGTGAGTCGAGAAAACTAGAACAATCGTCTGGAGTGTGACATCGCCTGTATACCTGGGCTCTTCCATGTTTTAACGTGTTTTTATGTGTGCGTCAAATGAAAGATCAGGTTCAAAAATCACACCCAAGTTGCACGATGATGCTTTTGGGCTAACGGTGTGTCCAGCAACGTTGATGTCAGAAAATGTCAATTTATCACTGAGTTTTTTAGGCCCCAGGATTAAAACCTCTGTTTAGTCTGAATTTAGCATAAATTATTTGGGGGGATCCAACTGTATAGTGGCACATACCCACTTGGCATACTAGAACATGCAGGTTGTTCCTCGGTCTCTATTTCTAGACCTTCAACAGGCTCTTCCATAGCAGATGGAGAATCCTCTTCCTGAGTAACAATAGTGTCATCACTGGGACTATCAGTGGGGTAAAAATCACTACCAGAGTCAGATGGAATCTTGGAGTGTGACTCAGGGTCACTGTCAGTTACCATCAGCACCCTAGTCACCTCTCTGAAGAATCTTTTGTGTGACAGCTTTAGGCAACAAACATCTAATGGATTTACTAGAGGAATGGAGTATATGAGAAAAATGGGTAATGTTTTTTAATAAGTGTTGGCAAATATATAACAAAATGATTTATATCTATCTCTCTCTCTCTACACACACATATATATATATTGTAAAAGGTTGTTTGGTGTGGAAGCCTAACTGGCAGTATAAGAGGCGACACTGACACAGAGGTGTGGGTTTAACCTGGGCAGGCTTTTATTTTTCACGGCAACACACAGTGTATTTGTAGCAATAAAAATAAACAAAAACCAAAATAACACCTGCCCACTTGGGCCCTCGCTCACTTCTTGATCCCTGTCTATCCTTGCAGAGGCTAAGCCCTGTGCAAATAAAAATGACTGCAGTGTGTAGTAAAAATAAAATAAAATACTGCAGTGTGTAGTAAAATTACTGCAGTACAAAAACCACCCTACTGGAGAACTAAACAAAAATAGTTCCAGTCTCAGATCTTCCTGGTTGGTACAGGTTCCTGCCACACCCTTTCAAAAGTGACCTCCACAAAGGTAAGTACAGGTTTTAAAGGTGCATTTATAATCCAAACCCAGGACTGGGCTGTAACTGTTACTTTGTTCCCTTCCAGGTGTTTCAGGTACGTTCTCCAGGTTTTACTTCCCTCCACACAAGAGGAAAGGTGTCCAGTCTGGCCCACACAAGGACATCAGGTACATAGAGGTCGTAATGATAGTTACACAGTCCTGTATTTCAAATAAATGAAGCGTCTGTTTCTTTTTCTTTCAAGGTTAGCAGGAGACCTCTGCTGGTGGAAGAAGGAATGGACACTAGCTGGACCAGCAGTATCCATGCTGGCGTTATACACCACGACTAAAAATGAAATTACACAGTCTGTGTCATGTGTTTCCTTTATCAGTGCTTGAGCACACAGTTCAAAAGTAAGCAGATAGGTCTCTAGGTAACTAATACTGCTGTTTGTAATCCACGCACAGGCAAATCCACACAGTGCTCTTTCACGTTGCCTACTGGTGCTGTGTGGCAAAGTGGTAATGACGTGCAGGTGAGTGCAGTGCAGAAGAATCACACAGACAGACGTTGGTACAGGTGCAAGGGTGTTTATTTATTTTTGTAAATGTCCAGAGCCTCAAGGCAAAACCTGTAAATGATAATAGTGCTGGAAGTGATACAGCGGCGTGTATCACTTCTAATTTATAATCCCGCGGGTTTGACCCGCAACCCCAAAGTCCCGTTCCGACACCCACACTAAACACGAACACAAAAGACAGTGCGTGATTCAAGTGCTAAAAGGTGCAAACACAAAGACAGTTGGTAGTGAAAGGTGAGTGGTGAAGTCCGGGTTTTTCGCTGGCCTGCGGCTGCAGCTCCGGATCGTGCTCAGTAATCCTCTGTGACAAATAACACACAAGACACACAGTGTTAATACACAGACACAGAACACTCACGGTTTCCTCACAGTACGGGCTCCTTCTCGGTTATTTAACTTAACCATATGCAAAGGAACAGATCACTCAAGCCATGCCCCCTATTTATACCCTTGCCCATGACCCCGAGGTTAACGAGCGCATCCGCTCCTCCAGTCCTCGGATGCCACGCCGCTTACCGTCTGGGTCACTGAGCTCGGGTGCCATGGCTCCGCCCCCTTCCGAACTGACCGACTTCCATCTACCCTACGGAATAAATTGTCGTGCCATTTCATTAAGGGTATTCTGTTCCTCGTATACCGTGCTCTCACAGGTCGAGAGGGAGATCTAACACTAAGACTCATTCGATCTCTGTCACATGCTGTAATTACAGTTGGTCTTAAAAATGCCTTGCACTGCAACTGCACTGCAAGTTGCAGTTATTTAAACCAGTCCGTCGGCAATTTGAAGCAAGATCATGCAGGCTAGAGAAGTGAGCGTTGCTTCCACACAGGTAAGTTTAACACTGTGCTAAATATACAACAAATCGAATCTCCGGCAAGAGGTCCACACACTACATTACTCTTAAACTTCCACCACAATCTTGCACACAGCTCAATTGTAATACGTTGTACTCACTGATCGCTGGGTTTGCTCGTACTCCACTCGCTGTTTTTAAAAACTCACTCCGCGGTTACTGCTCTGCACAATCCTGCTGCAATCTCCAATCTTTATTTAAATGTTCCTCCGGGTGAGTCTGCCCCGTCCTCAACCAGCCCCGACACCCACACTTGTATACTGTGTGGGTTTCTTAGCAGTGCTTACAAAGGTACCACGAAATGTTCCTGTAAGGGCAACTGAGAAAGCCAGCACCTCTGCTCACTTTTTTTCTTAAGTAACAAAAATTATTCTCTGCCAAACACGAACTACTTTAGATGTGTAATGGCTTTTGTATAGAATACTAACCTTAGGTTTAGGGTCTCGGTGTTGGGAGAGGATTATTAATTGTTTTATTAACAATAATATGGTGTCTACTTAAATCGCGGTAAATTTCCGTATTTTTCACGGGTATGTTGCGGAATAAAATTAGGATTTTGCGGACATTTCGCGGACCTGTTTAAACATTAAATAAACCTAAGCAGACAGTATTTCAGAACACTATAAAGCCTAAAAATTGTGGTACTTACTTCCTTAATAAAACAGAGTGCTGTCACTTGTTAAAGGCAAGCATGCAGCATCCCTCTGTAGTTGACTTGCCCATATATTGAGACTGCACGTTCTGCATCCACTGAATTGGTTGGAAGTTAAGGCAAAGCTTTGCCAAGTTATACAGATGTGGAAATCGATTAGAAACAGCCCAAAAACTCGGTTACACAAGGGCATCTGGCATACTTTAATAAAGGCAATGTATGAAGCACATTTGTTGTCATATTATTTGTCCAATCCAATATTTTATTTTATTAGTACCGAGTCAAAACATAGAGAACGAACGTGGCTATTCGGGTCTAAAATTCCAACTGTGAAAAAGTAAGCAGCAGGTTGAATCGAGGTGGCTGTGCTGGATCGTTTTAGTACTGATTTAACTTGCAGACAGGAATACTTTTTGTCTGCGCTGACTTTCCAGTTTGGTTTCTGAAAGCTGTTTATTTTACGTTCTGTTTAGCATCCTCTGTAGTAGCCTTTTGTTTAATGTGTGATTCTGAAGCTAAATAGCGATCGATCGTACTTTTTCCAAAGACACATTAAGATATGCAAAACAATTACCTCAGTCTGCATGTACAGTTTCTCTGGGAAATATCTTGCAATGGTCATCAGCCAAAATATACTTTGTCCCACCCCCTACTGCACAGTACAGATCACATAAAAGCAGTAAAGACGCACTGATAGGCTGATTAAAACATTTTCATTTAAATAGTAAACAAGAACGTTAACGGCTTTGGATAATTTTTTTGTGTAAATGTTATTTGTGGACGTTTTTTGTTTGTTTGTTTTTTGCGTAAGTGGAATGCACACATGACGGTGAAGGAATATAAAAGGGCTGTCTACAGAAGGAAGACACGTAGTTTGAGTCGCTTGCGTTGTGCAGTAGTTCATTTAAACAATGTTTTTTCCCTCTCCGTACTTGTTTGTATGCATTGGCCCCTAAGAGGTGAATTTTGCGGTAACCCATCAATATCACGATGTCCGCGAAATCGCGATTTGGGTAGAACCCTAATGATAACCAATCAGAATGCAATGTCCTGACAGGAACATTTGTTGGTACCTTTATAAGGACAGCGGGTTCCTTATATTCCCCATCCTTCCCGCTGCCAAGTCACCTGACTTTTTATTTCCTCTGGGATTCTGGGAAATTGAGTTCTCTTTTCCTACTGCATTGTTTACATGGACGATCGTCTGAGTTTTGTACTGAATGTCCCAGTTTTGTACATTAAGAACATAAGAACATAAAGTTTACAAACGAGAGGAGGCCATTCATCCCATCTTGCTCGTTTGGTTGTTAGTAGCTTATTGATCCCAGAATCTCATCAAGCAGCTTCTTGAAGGATCCCAGGGTGTCAGCTTCAACAACATTACTGGGGAGTTGGTTCCAGACCCTCACAATTCTCTGTGCAAAAAGTGCCTTCTATTTTCTGTTCTGAATGCCCCTTTATTTAATCTCCATTTGTGACCCCTGGTCCTTGTTTCTTTTTTAGGTCAAAAAAGTCCCCTGGGTCGACACTGTCTATACCTTTTAGGATTTTGAATGCTTGATGAAGACATTGTCTAGATGAAGACATATCTGAGTCAACATAAACTCCTAGGTTTTTTCATAGATTCCTTCTTCAATTCTCCCATATGATATTTATAATGCACATTTTTAATGCCTGCGTGCAGTACGTTACACATTTCTCTATTAAATGTAATTTGCCATGTGTCTGCCCAGCTCTGAATGCTGTCTAGATCATTTTGAATGACCTTTGCTGCTGCAACAGTGTTTGCCACTCCTCCTATTTTTGTGTCGTCTGCAAATTTGACGAGTTTGCTTACTATACCAGAATCTAAATCATTAATGTAGATTAGGAATAGCAGAGGACCTAATACTGATCCCTGTGGTACACCACTGGTTACCTCATTCCATTTTGAGGTTTCTCCTCTAATCAGTACTTTCTGTTTTCTAACCACTCCTTAATCCATGTGCATGTATTTCCTTGAATCCCTACTGCATTCAGTTTGAGGTAATTAATAAAAATATATATGATAATGTATTTGTTTACGCTTATATTTTTCTGCAAAATTTTGCATAACGGCAATTTAAGAAAACGAGATTGCTATATTTTTATTAGTATTATTTTTTTATGTGTTTTTACATCAAAGTAGTTTTGCAAGGTCAACAATTTGTTTACTTTTAAGCTTTTTTTTAACCCAAAAAATTAATTTGTTCCTTATTAGGAAACATAGAGGCAGGGAAATTTCACAACACGCGCATGTTTTCACTTGTATATGTTGTGTAATTTCCGGCTTCTATGTTGCTCAATAAAGAACAAGAGACCGAATTCTGTTCAACACTCTGCAAAACCAAATAGTTTGCCAGGGTGTGTTATTTCCTCAAGATATCATACCTTTAAACTCGCTCTGCATATATTTGAGACACAGCAAATGTGTTTCTGTGAGGATTCATACTGCTCAAACTGATAACAGTATATTAAATGTTAATGAGACTCAATTTATAACACTGGCTGTGTTTACATGCTGGTAAATAAGTCATACAGTAAGAACATAAGAACATTCCCAAATCTTCACCACGTGGGCATTTTATTTGATTACATTTTTGTATAGAACTAATTGAAATGACTGCAGTGAAAGAAAAAACAAACTAGTCCTTTTTACTCACAGTCTTTGAACCGGGAAAACAGGATTTTTAGGTGAAAATTCAGTAGAGCAAATTTCTGGTCTGTGTGGATCCGATTCCTGCGTAGCTTCAGCAGCACAGCACGAGTCTGGTCTGTGTGGAACCGATTTCCACGTAGCCTCAGCAGCACAGCGTGAGTCTGGTCTGTATGGATCCGATTCCCGTGTAGCTTCAGCAGCACAGCGCGAGTCTGGTCTGTGTGGATCCGTTTCCCGCACAGCTTCAGCATCACAGCGCGAGTCTGGTCTGTGTGGATCCGATTCCAGCGTAGCTTCAGCAGCACAGCGCGAGTCTGGTCTGTGTGGATCTGATTCCCACGTAGCTTCAGCAGCACAGCGCGAGTCTGGTCTGTATGGATCCGATTCCTGCGTAGCTTCAGCAGCACAGCGTTAGTCTGGTCTGTGTGGATCCGATTCCAGCGTAGCTTCAGCAGCACAGCGTGAGTCTGGTCTGTGTGGATCCGATTCCAGCGTAGCTTCAGCAGCACAGCGCGAGTCTGGTCTGTGTGGATCTGATTCCAGCGTAGCTTCAGCAGCACAGCGCGAGTCTGGTCTGTGTGGATCCGATTCCAGCGTAGCTTCAGCAGCACAGCGCGAGTCTGGTCTGTGTGGATCTGATTCCAGCGTAGCTTCAGCAGCACAGCGCGAGTCTGGTCTGTGTGGATCCGATTCCAGCGTAGCTTCAGCAGCACAGCGCGAGTCTGGTCTGTGTGGATCTGATTCCAGCGTAGCTTCAGCAGCACAGCGCAAGTCTGGTCTGTGTGGATCTGATTCCCGTGTAGCTTCAGCATCACAGCGCGAGTCTGGTCTGTGTGGATCCGATTCCCACGTCGCTTCAGCAGCACAGCGTGAGTCTGGTCTGTGTGGATCCGATTCCCGTGTAGCCTCAGCAGCACAGCGCGAGTCTGGTCTGTGTGGATGCGATTCCTGCGTAGCTTCAGCAGCACAGCGCGAGTCTGGTCTGTGTGGATCCGATTCCAGCGTAGCCTCAGCAGCACAGCGCGAGTCTGGTCTGTGTGGATCTGATTCCTGCGTAGCTTCAGCCGCACAACACAAGTCTGGTCTGTGTGGATCCGATTTCCACGTAGCCTCAGCAGCACAGCGTGAGTCTGGTCTGTATGGATCCGATTCCCGTGTAGCTTCAGCAGCACAGCGTGAGTCTGGTCTGTGTGGATCTGATTCCTGCGTAGCTTCAGCCGCACAACACAAGTCTGGTCTGTGTGGATCCGATTTCCACGTAGCCTCAGCAGCACAGCGTGAGTCTGGTCTGTATGGATCCGATTCCCGTGTAGCTTCAGCAGCACAGCGCGAGTCTGGTCTGTGTGGATCCGTTTCCCGCATAGCTTCAGCAGCACAGCGCGAGTCTGGTCTGTGTGGATCTGATTCCAGCGTAGCTTCAGCAGCACAGCGCAAGTCTGGTCTGTGTGGATCCGATTCCAGCGTAGCTTCAGCAGCACAGCGCGAGTCTGGTCTTGGTATACAAGTAGCAGAGGGTACAAACTGAATTAATCGCTGTTTTAGATTTAAAGACAGTTTCCCACCGAGCCAAATCGCAGCCTTTAGCTCTTCGTCTTTTTATTTATTTCTTTAATTATGCTGTGTCATTGAGTTGGTCTTGAATCTGGAATGCTAACAGAATGTACTCTACACAGCTTCACAGGTCGCCAACTCCCCTTCTCTAACTTTCCTTCCCTTTTTACGTTGCTTTTATTTTCAGCATGCATTTCAGCATAGTAGCACAAGGGGAACTGTAGTTCTTTCAAAACAAGGCTGTATTAAAGTCTATGAACATTTTGTAGTTCAGCAACAGCAAAATAAAATGAAATGCAGTTATAATTAAAATGTTTTCAAAATAATAACACAACAATTTACAAGTCCCCCAAATTGGGAGGAGACTACACAAGTAACAGTGAAAACAAAAATAAGAGTTTAGACCAAGTGCAGGATACAATAAAAAAAAGAATGACTGCACTGGAATTATCAAATCCAATTTTATTTATAAAGCACCTTTCATGGCATGCCATCCCAAGGTGCTTTTAACAAGAAAAAGGACATTCGGAAGTACATTTAGTAGTAAAAAGGATTCACTGATATTTAAGTTTGTAATGCTGTAGGATATGATGGATTCCTCAGAGAAAGGGAGTCTCCCTCCCGGCCTTACACCCACATTATGTAGCATGGGAAAAACATAGACCCTTTGGGCAGAATTACATACAATGGCTCTCAAAAGTATTCAACCCCTTTGGACTTTTCCACATTTTATTGTGTTTTATTGTGCAACCAATTGTCTTTAGAAGTCACATAATTAGTTGAATGGAGTCCACCTGTGTGCAATTAAAGTGTTTCACATGATTTCAGGTTAAATACACCTCTCTGGGAGGTCCCACAGATGGTTAGTACATTTCCTAACAAAAACTACATCATGAAGGCGGAGGAACATTCAAAGCAAATCCGGAATAAGGTTCTTCAAAAGCACCAATCAGGTGTAGGATATAAGAACATTTCTAAGGCATTGAATATCCCCCGGAGCACAGCAAAGTCCATTATTAAGAAATGGAGAGAATATGGCACAACTGTGAATCTGTCTAGAACAGGCCGTCCTCAAAAACTGAGTATCCGGGCGAGAAGGGCACTAGTCAGGGAGGCCACCAAGAGGCCTATGGCAACTCTAAAGGAGTTACAGTCTTCCATGGCTGAGCTAGGAGACACTGTGCATACAGCAACAATAGCCCGGGTGCTTCACAAAACTGGCATTTATGGGAGAGTGGCAAAAAGAAAGCCATTGTTGAAAAAAAACTCACATCAAATCTCGGGTGGAGTTTGCCAGAAGGCATGTGGGAGACTCTGAGACCAAATGGAAGAAGATTCTATGGTCTGATGAGACCAAAATGGAGCTTTTGGGCTTCAACGCTAAGCGCTATGTCTGGCGCAAGCCTAACACTGCACATCATCCTGAGAACACCATCCCTACCGTGAAGCATGGTGGTGACAGCATCATGCTATGGGGATGCTTCTCTGCGTCAGGACCTGGAAAGCTCGTGAAGATAGAAGGCAAAATGGATGCAGCAAAGTACAGAGAAATCCTGGAGGAAAACCTGCTGAAGTCTGCAAGAGACCTGGGACTTGGGAGAAGATTCATCTTCCAGCAGGACAATGACCCCAAACATACAGCCAAAGCCACACTGGAGTGGCTTAAAAACAAAAAGGTCAATGTCCTGGAGTGGCCCAGTCAAAGCAATTTTGTAAAGAAGAATGGGCAAAAATTGGAGTGTCCAGATGTGTAAAGCTGGAAAAGACTTATCCAAATAGACTCATGGCTGTAATTGCTGCCAAAGGTGCCTCTACCAAATATTGACTCAAGGGGGTAAATACTTATGCAATCAATTATTTTCTGTTTTGTATTTGTAATAATCTAGAACAATTTGTAGATTTTATTTTTCACTTTGACATTATGGACTTTTTTGTGTTGATCAGTGGCAAAAACTCCTAATTAAATCCATTTTGATTCCATGTTGTAATACAATAAAATGTGGAAAAGTCCAAGGGGGATGAATACTTTTGAGAGCCACTGTAGGTTTGGGCAGAATTACGTAGGCCCTATATTGGCACCCGATGTCGGGCCAACTTAACCGTACAATGTAGGGCCTACATAGGGCTGCCATATAGGTGCAGTGGTGCCCGCAGCCGTACGCACGTTACGCACTGTGCATACCATTGGATCTTAATATTTAAGTAATCTTGTGCGATCCGCAGACGGATATTGTATTTATGAAGCGTTCAGCTAATGCCTTACCTGGTTTGTTGAATACTGACAGGGGCGGAGTTGAGAGGAAGGGGAGTGTTGGTGTGTGGAGAGGAGATTAAAAAAAGAAAGCTGATCGATGAGAAGTGTGACGAACGATTATTTAGAATATATAGAGACAGTTATTTATTATTGTTTATTAATTTGGCATGGTCCGCGGCGGGAAGTGGTCTTTTTTATTTTAAGCTTTTCAAATAGTACAATATGAGCAAACGGAAGCAAGTGAGTTTATTTGATGCCTGCTTCAAAAAAGTGCTTTCTTCTGATGATCAGAGCAGGAAGGGTGAATCGGATCAAAATAACAATATTAGAACAAGTACCGAACCGTCTGTTTCAGGGACTTTCAGAAGTGAGATTTTCAGTACTGAAAAGATGGCAGGACCAGCATTCAGTGCAAGTACTAGTAGTATATCTGAGGTTGAAGATGTACAAGATATTGGCCTTGTCAGTGCAGATGCACTTAAAACGGCACCCGACGCAATAAAATTAAGTGCTTTACGAAACCGGTTTCAGCCAAAAAAGGGATGGACAGCACCATTCCGCTGTATTTTTGAAAATAAACGACGAGTCCCAGATGAATTCTTTGACGAGGCCTTATATCCAACATTGTGGTACAGTGAAGCAAAGGATGGTGTGTTTTGTGTTGCCTTATCATATTTTCATCTGGTACTACGATCACAGCCTCTTGGGACTGGAGCAACACAAAGAAAATCATTACAAAGCATCTTACAACACAAGCGCGTCTGAGTGCTCAAATACGTGCTGCTGAATGTTTACGTGTTTGTGATAACAAGCAACAGTCCATAATTTCATCTTTGAATAAAGCCCACCAGAACGCAGTAAGTCAGCTCTGAGAGCAATTGTAGATTTCAATCAGGGGTCACACCGACGAGCGCAGCAACTTCAGAGCTTTTTTCAGCTGTTTGAGGCGCTTGAAAACGTACCTGCGCAGCACCATGTCAGAGACGCGACTCACCAGACTAGCACTGATGAACATGCACCACGATGTGGCGATCGACAGTGAGAAAGTGTTGCGGGACTTTGATGCAACGGGAACTCGAAGAATTCCTCTGCTCTTTCAGGATTGACCAAGGTAAAAATACATTTATAGTTCTATTAATATTACAATGAAAAACATATTATTATTATTATTATTATTATTATTATTATTATTATTATTATTATTACACCGTGTAACAATTTTTTTTTTTTTGGTTCCTGGGTAGTAAGTGTTATTTCCTAATTGCTTATGCCTCAAAAGTATAGAAAATGACCACTCAAGCAATTGCTACTTCTGCATGGTGGACCCTTCCAAGCGGACCGAGTTTTCTGTGGGGAGGAACAACGTCAAGTGGGAGCAACTTCTAAATCTTTTGTAGTCATTTTTGTATTACTTTAGTATAAATACATGTTAATTTGGATTCATATGTTGTTTTTTTCTGACTTTATGTGAATGAAAAGACACAAATTCGCCCGTTTTCTCATTGGAAATAGGTAAATTTCAAAATATCACTGTCCCGGTCACAAAAGCAAAGTTTGTGGGGAATAATAGCCATTTTCTATACTTTTGAGGCATAAGCAATTAGAAAATAACACTTACTACCCAGGAACAAAAATTGTGTTACATAGTGTTATTATTATAATTGCACAATTTTTTGCTACAACATGCATGTTTAGTTAAATGGGATGAGTAAAAATTACATTAGTGATTGTAAAAGTAATTAGAAATGTATGATTTGTGGTTTCCCCTCTGGTTGAAGTATATATTTCAAATAGATTTATGTATACTTTTTATTGTTGTAGTATGCTATTTGTTTTACCGTTCAGTATTTTATGCGATGTCGGTGTGATTCAGTTTTGCGTACCATGTGAAATATTTCTGGGGGCGCCCCTGTATAGGTGCTATCTGGGTAGACCTCGGAACGTAGTAAGAAAGCAGAAGCAAACAAATTGCATTACAAAAACTGTATTTAGCAACTTGCCAAAGGCATATTATACAGCATCAATATTGCTGTTAAAGTTTCATTTTATTATCACAACAAGTATCAGCGTGATCTCTCACTGGGAGGGACAGCTGATGAACTTTAATGAGACTGAACCTGTAAAGGGAAAAACGCTCAAAGCACTTACCTGCACAAGATGGTTCATGTCCAGGGAGTATGGAGGATAATTTGTGCCAAAATGAATTAAATTTAAAATGAGATAACTATAGAAATAAATAATAAATAAATTAAAATAAAATTATATATATATATATATATATATATATATATATATATATATATATATATATATATATATATATATTGACTTCGTTTTTACTTATTGTTTTTGGTTGGTGCAGACAATGAGAGAATGAGAGACAATGAGAGAATCGATGATCTTCTAAATGTGCCTGTTTCTGGATTGTGCAGGGGGCTTGCAGTGAGTCGAGAAAACTAGAACAATCGTCTGGAGTGTGACATCGCCTGTATACCTGGGCTCTTCCATGTTTTAACGTGTTTTTATGTGTGTGTCAAATGAAAGATCAGGGTCAAAAATCACACCCAAGTTGTGTGATAATGCTTTTGGGCTAACGGTGTGTCCAGCAACGTTGATGTCAGAAAATGTCAATTTATCACTGAGTTTTTTAGGCCCCAGGATTAAAACCTCTGTTTAGTCTGAATTTAGCATAAATTATCGGGGGGCATCCAACTGTATAGTGGCACATACCCTCTTGGCCTACTAGAACATGCAGGTTGTTCCTCTGTCTATTTCTAGACCTCCACAAAGGTAAGTACAGGTTTTAAAGGTGCATTTATAATCCAAACCCAGGACTGGGCTGTAACTGTTACTTTGTTCCCTTCCAGGTGTTTCAAGTACGTTCTCCAGGTTTCACTTCCCTCCACACAAGAGGAAAGGTGTCCAGTCTGGCCCGCACAAGGACATCAGGTACATAGAGGTTGTAATGATAGTTACACAGTCCTGTATTTCAAATAAATGAAGCATCTGTTTCTTTTTCTTTCAAGGTTAGCAGGAGACCTCTGCTGGTGGAAGAAGGAATGGACACTAGCTGGACCAGCAGTATCCATGCTGGCGTTATACACCACGACTAAAAATGAAATTACACAGTCTGTGTCATGTGTTTCCTTTATCAGTGCTTGAGCACACAGTTCAAAAGTAAGCAGATAGGTCTCTAGGTAACTAATACTGCTGTTTGTAATCCACGCACAGGCAAATCCACAGAGTGCTCTTTCACGTTGGTCTTAAAAATGCCTTGCAGTTATTTAAACCAGTCCGTCTGCATTTTGAAGCAAGATCATACAGGCTAGAGGAGTGAGCGTTGCTTCCACACAGGTAAGTTTAACACAGTGCTAAATATACAACAAATCGAATCTCCGGCAAGGGGTCCACACACTACATTGCTCTTAAACTTCCACCACAATCTTGCACACAGCTCAGTTGTGATAATACGTTGTACTCACTGATCGCTGGGTTTGCTCGTACTCCACTCGCTGTTTTTAAAAACTCACTCCGCGGTTACTGCTCTGCACAATCCTGCTGCAATCTCCAAGCTTTATTTAAGAACTTAAGAAAGTTTACAAACAAGAGGAGGTCATTCAGCCCATCTTGCGCGTTTGGTTGTTAGCAGCTTATTGATCCCAGAATCTCATCAAGCAGCTTCTTGAAGGATCCCAGGGTGTTAGCTTCAACAACATTACTGGGGAGTTGGTTACATACCCTCACAATTCTCTGTGTAAAAAAGTGCCTCCTATTTTCTGTTCTGAATGCCCCTTTATCTGATCTCCATTTGTGACTCCTGGTCCTTGCAATCTTCTGGCTCCTGCTGCTGCACTTTTGCAACATGAGAGCTTCAACTCGCCGAATTGTGACATCTAAATACTACAGGCTCCTCTTCTAGACCTAGGCTCCTCTTCTAGACCAGGCTCCTCTTCTAGACCTTATATCATCACTAACTGTTCTAAAGCTAATGTTTTATACATAGTCAAGGATTTTAATCGCAATAACCAAATATATGCTACCCTGCTTCACTGAAGCCAATAGTTTCAATTCCAATCACAACCTCTAGATGGCAGCATAACACCACAAGCTCTATATAATTTAAGCTGATTTGCTATTGCTGCGAATCTTGCACACTCCAAACTTTCTATCAATTCCTGCAGTTTGTTGTCATTCCAAGGGATTCTCAGTACCCTCCTGAATTTTTCAAATCCAAACCTCTCCCCTCGAGGACCTCGTCATGAAGATAAGCTTATCAGCTTTCTGAGATGTTAAGAATCCACCGTCACATTAATTTCCAGCTTCCCTGCATCAGGCCATTCCTGCAACCTTCTTGTTCCCGGATTTGCACTTCCTCATTTGCCCCCAACTTCATCAAGGCACTTAATATAACTTTCAAAGTCCATTTCATTCAATTTGAGCTACCAGTCACATACAGAAACTATGTGCTACGATTATCAACATTTCAGTCAAGCGTCCTCCTACCCCACAATAGACAATACACTCTTAGACAGCTCCTGATCAAATCAATAGGTTTTGCAGCAGCCTCCGAGCAATGCATTCCCATCCTCTCAGGTTCTGCAGCGGCCTTAGATCTATGCATTCTTCATCTCTGCCCAAAGGCAGCCCCATCTCCGACATCATCTAAAAACGCCTTAACTCTCAAATACCAATTCTCAGCAGCTCTCTGCTCTCTACAGCAAGCCACTGCACACTACTGACAGCATTCCATCGTCTACTCCCTCAGATCTCTGCCCGTTCAGCAGATCTTGCCTCTACTGTTAATATCTCCTCATTACAGCAAATCTCCGCTGCCTCTTCAGATCTGCTCACTATTGCAGCATGCAAAAGTGGCTTTAGTTTACTGTTTAAATCTGCAACTGCTCTCCTCTAGAGCTTCCAACGCTCCAGCTTTCCACTACATGGCCACACCCTTAGCCCCAGCGACCAAATTTTCATTTACCACTGGATGGAAAACATTTACAACTTTCTGCACTCAAAACAAAATACATCCCATTCCGATTTAATGAGCAACGGATTCTAGCCTCCATCGCCCATGCAAGGGATTCTCTTCACTTAGCCACTACCGTTAAAGCCTACATCTCTGGAATTCAGTATTTCATCTCCGTCCCTTCTCCAACACTCCTATCCATCCCATCAGTTTGCTGACACTCAGAGGGACCCCCCCCCCTCCTGGCTCCCTATATCAATAGACATCCTTCACTCTTTAATATCTACCCTCAGAAAAAGCTGCTCTGTCTATGCAATGACCTGACCATGGAAGTATTATGTCTAACTGCTCTTGTGAAGCACTTCCTCTGCAGGACTCCTGAAGGAACAGAGTGCACCCTGTGAATTTACCGTGACAACACCAGTGATTTACCGGTTTAAAAAAAAAAAAAAAAGCAAGTGTTACCAGGACGTCAAGGGCTATACAATGGATAGACTCGGAGCATTAAGCCATTTCAACGATGAGGTTTTGTGAACCATTCCGTGCACCCAGATACTGGACTTTGGGCCAGCTGTAGTAATTTTACTACAGAATACTTCACCTTGCAGTAAAAAAAAAAAGTTAACCATGCCCAGTGTTAAACATGGTGGAGGTTGTGTGATGGTCCGCAAGTTTCACAGCCTGGTCCCAGAAGCAGACCCCAACCCGTGGCAAGTTCCTCCTTTCAATCAGCTGGTGTTCCACTAAACTCCACACTCCCCAGCCTCCTCCAGTCAGCCTGCAGCTTCAGGGAGAATTGCCTTCGCCCCTTCCACTCGCTCTTCTTATTCTACTGCCTGGTCTTCCTTCACCACATTCTGTGCCCAGATTCGTAGCTCTCTCACCATCTATAACCTTCAGCACCTCCTTGCCTTTATGACAGACCTCAGGCTATCCCTTAACCTGGCCCCTTCCTCCATCAGGAATTATCTCTCAGGTATCCAGCATCAGTTCCTCCTCCACCCCCCCCCCCCCCCACCCCCCCTCCTTTCAATCCTGGAGGTCCGTCAGAGTCTCACATCCTCCTCTCCATCAAGACAACCAACCTCATCGGAATCTCCAGTTTCCCAGCCACCAGCCTGCGGCACTTTGACCTCACTCAAGTCCTCCTATTCATCAGGACTTCAAAAACAGACAGTTACATCAAGATCCAGAAGTTCCGCAACCTGGTCCCAGGAGCAGACCCCAACCCTCGGCTCGTACCACCCTTCAGGAAGACAATATTCAACTGAATAACTCTCTCTCCGGCCTCCTTCAATCAGCACGTGGATTCATGGAGTACGCTCTTGCCCCATCTACCTGTTCTTCCTACTCGACTGCCTGGTCTTCATTTACTCACATTTGCGAGCAAAAACAGATCTCTCATACTTCTTTCAACCTACAGCACCTCCTTGCCTTCATCACTCACCTCAGGCTGTCTCTACGTTTAGCCCCCTCCTCTATTTAGATGCTACCTAGCGGGCATTCAGTATCAATTTCGCCTTCAATCTATCTCCTCTCGTCCATTCTAGAGATGGCGGATCTCTAGAGAGAACGCTCAGATGCATGGAGAAAAGCCTGCTCCCATCCTCTCCATCAAGTTAACCAATCTCTACAGACCTTCTCCTTTGTCTCATCACTGCTCTCCAGCAAGGATGCTTCAACCTATTCAATGACATCATCATGGAAACCCTGTGCCTGACCACCGCCTTTGGATTTCTCCACTGTGCAGAATTCTCAACTCCATCAACTTCCAGCTTCCCAGCTCTAGGCCTCAAGTGCTCCGATCTCTCTCAAATCCCCGGAAACCACTTTATCCTCCACATCAGATCTTCAAAAAACGGTCCATTTAAGCCAAGGATTCCGTGTCTTCCGTCGGATCCCCTCTTCATCGACAGCTCCAGATCTATACTTACGAGACACTGGTTCTCATCCCGTTTATGCACCCTCTTGTCACGGATCGGACTTTCTTCAAACTATTTCTCCCCCCATTCATTCTGGATCGGAGCAGTTGCCTCCGTGGCCAGGGCAGGAATCAATCAACACTTGATTAAGTCTATGGGGTGCTGGATCTCTTTAGCTGTTGAACTTTATTTAGATCATCCTCTGCAGACATCGCCACAGCTCACCAAGCACTCGTTAGCTTGCCCGGAGTGGGGCAAGCTAAGGCCCACCAGAGGTTTCCTCCCTGCAGGGGGGGGGGTTCCTCTCCACAGTGCGGACGGCTTATAAGCATAGGTTGTCTACTAACATCTCTTGTCTTTTCTCTTTTCTTCTAGCTTTTGTCTATGTGTGCGGCTCTGCGATCTCTTTTTTATCCCACGGTGCGGTTCTTGCGGGGAGCCGGGGGTCCTCTTTTGGGTGGGAAGTCAGTCTCACTCCCCCGGCTGTCCGGGTCGGCCTCTCGTCTCAACCACTGCCGCTCGGCTGTTCCTCGTCGGCCTGAGGGGACCCCTGGCCACATCTTATTCTTCTGCTCCTTATGTGCTAAGCCTTCCAGGCCTCAACCTTGCTGTCCCATCTCCTCTCTTCCATTTCAGGTCCAGGACCATTACAGCCCCCTCATGCAGTAGGCCGTGCCTCCACCTGCCGAGCAGGCCCCGACCGAGGTGGGGGGGGATGGGGGGTTCTCTGTTTTCATCTCTCCTAAACGGACCTGAGACACTTTTCCTAAGCTCTCCACGCTGCCCAGCTGCCAGCTTAGCTGCCTGAGGGTGCTGCACTGAGTTGCGAAGGATCTGTCCTTTTGTCCTGTTCGTCCCCTTCCTGTCTCTTGCTTCACTAAACGCCCAGCAGCCAGAGGATGCTGCCTGACCCGTCGGGAGCGAGAGTCAGATTTGTTGTATGTTATGTGTCTAAACTTTGCTCTCTCTCTCTCACTTTTACGTCACCCAGCAGGCGGAGGGTGCTGCCTGACCCGGCGGAAAGTGTTTATATCTAATCCTTTGCTCTTCTCGTGTCTCCCTCTCTACGTCGCCCAGCATCCAGAGGATGCTGCCTGACCCGACGAGAAGGGAAAAATCTTCGTCCCCTATCTCGTCCTGATATCAGTATCTAACCTCAATGTTACTAAGCACCATTCCCAAACTCCATCCCCAATCTCGCCATCCCTCTCAAACTCGTTTCACTTTTAAACTCTCAAAATCTCTTGCCCCTCTCAAGCCTCCTAACCAACCGGAGAAATCCTCTCATCTTGTCTCATTCTTAATATCTCACTCCCAATTTCGCCTCCTCTCAAGCCCTCGTAGGCATCCAGTGAAATGTATTTATCTTAATGCTAGCAGTCTCAGAAACAAAATGTTAGAACTTGAAGCTAGTGCACTAACAAGTAACTACGATGTGATAGGTGTTACAGAAACTTGGTTGTCTGAGAGTGATGGAGACGAATATAATATTAGTGGGTACACACTGTATAGGAAAGACAGGCAGGACAGAAGAGGCGGAGGGGTAGCGCTATACATAAGAAATAGTCTTGAAGCCCAGGTGTTAAATCTGGACAAAGAAAACAATGCTGAATCAATATGGGTCAGAATAATGGACAAAAATTCAAAGGGCATAACAATAGGAGCATGCTACAGACCGCCAAATTCAGACGCTGAGCAAAATAATCTGTTATACAATGACATTCGAAATGCGTGTAGAAAAGGAGAAGCCATACTAATGGGGGATTTCAACTTCCCCCATATAAAATGGGAAAATCCGATGGGGGGCACGACGGACGAAATTCAAATAATAAAGACAGAATAACTAAAACAGAGGTCAGAGAGCCATTGGCAAACTCAGACCACAATATGGTCTCATTTGAAATATTTTTTAAAACCCCAGAAGTAATGACTAAAGCTAAGGTTTACAATTTTAGAAAAGCAAACTATGAAGGTATGAAACAGAGACTAACAGGAGTAGATTGGAGTAAAATAGAGAAAACATCCACAGAAGAAGGATGGCTGTTTTTTAAAAATGTAGTACTAGAGGTGCAAAACAATTACATCCCAAAAGTAGACAAATCTAAATCTAAAACAAAATGGCCAAAATGGTTTAATAGATCAATAAAAAAAAATATTCAACGAAAAAAGGCACTTTACAGAACGTTTAAAAGGGACCAAAAACAAAGTACACAGAAAGAGTACTTGGAACTGCAAACACAAGTCAAAAAGGAAGTTAGAAAGGCCAAGAGAGAGATAGAAATCAATATTGCTAAGGGGGCTAAAACCAATTCTAAAATGTTTTTCCAATATTATAACAGCAAGAGAACATTCAAAGAAGTGGTTAAATGTCTAAGAGACACAAATGGCAAAATCATAGATGAAGAAAAAAAATAGCAAATATATTAAATTATTACTTTTCACAGGTTTTTACAAAGGAGGACACGGACAACATGCCCCACATGTTGACCTGTTCCTATCCAATTTTAAATAACTTTAGCATAACAGAGGCAGAAGTGTTAAAGGGACTAGGAGCTCTTAAAATAAACAAATCCCCTGGGCCGGATGAGATCCTCCCAATAGTACTCAAAGAAATGAAAGAAGTTATTTACAAACCGCTAACCAAGATCATGCAACAGTCTGGAAAAATAGCAAACGTAATACCGATCCACAAAAATGGAGACAAAACCGAATCAGGTAACTACAGACCAATAAGCCTGACTTCTATTATATGTAAACTTATGGAAACTATAATAAGATCCAAAATGGAAAATTATCTATATGGTAACAATATCCTGGGAGACAGTCAGCATTGTGTTAGGAAAGGGAGATCGTGTCTAACTAACCTACTTGACTTTTTTGAGGATGCAACATTGAAAATAGATAATTGCAAAGCATACGACATGGTTTATTTAGATTTCCAGAAAGCTTTTGACAAAGTCCCGCATAAAAAATTAATTCTCAAACTGAATGCAGTAGGGCTTCAAGGAAATGCATGCACATGGATTAGGGAGTGGTTAACCTGTAGAAAACAGAAAGTACTTATTAGAGGAGAAACCTCAAAATGGAGTGAGGTAACCAGTGGTGTACCACAGGGATCAGTATTAGGTCATCTGCTATTCCTAATCTACATTAACGATTTAGATTTTGGTATACTAAGCAAACTTGTTAAATTTGCAGACGACACAAAAATAGGAGGCGTGGCAAACACTGTTGCAGCAGCAAAGGTCATTCAAAATGATCTAGACAACATTCAGAACTGGGCAGACACATGGCAAATGACATTTAATAGAGAAAAGTGTAAAGTATTACATGCAGGCAATAAAAACAAGCATTATAAATCTCATATGGGAGATACTGAAATTGAAGAAGGGAAGGGAACCATGAAAAAGACCTAGGAGTTTATGTTGACCCAGAAATGTCTTCATCTAGACAATGTAAGGGAAGCTATAAAAAAGGCCAACAAGATGCTCAGATATATTGTGAGAAGTGTTGAATTTAAATCAAGGGAAGTAATGTTAAAACTCTACAATGCATTAGTAAGATCTCACCTAGAATATTGTGTTCAGTTCTGGTCACCTCGTTACAAAAAGGATATTGCTGCTCTAGAAAGAGTGCAAAGAAGAGCAACCAGAATGATCCCGGCTTTAAAAGGCATGTCATATGCAGACAGGCTAAAAGAATTGAATCTATTCAGTCTTCAACAAAGACTACACGGCGATCTGATTCAAACATTCAAAATCCTAAAAGGTATAGACAATGTCGACCCAGGGGACTTCTTTGACCTGAAAAAAGAAACAAGGACCAGGGGTCACAAATGGAGATTAGATATAGGGGCATTCAGAACAGAAAATAGGAGGCACTATTTTACACAGAGAATTGTGAGGGTTTGGAACCTACTCCCAGTAATGTTGTTGAAGCTGACACCCTGGGATCTTCAAGAAGCTGCTTGATGAGATTCTTGGATCAATAAGCCACTAACAATTAAAGAGCAAGATGGGCTGAATGACCTCCTCTCGTTTGTAGACTTTCTTATGTTCTTATGTTCTTATGTTCTTATGCTAGTGTCAGTGCGCGCGCTGGGTAGGTGCCAGGTACCATTTGGCGAGCCGCTGGGAACCCGCGCGGGGTCGCTGGCCCTTGCGTGCGCTGGGGAGGTGCCAGGGACAGTTTGCCGAGCTGGTTTGACCCAGCGTGAAGTCGCTGAGGCCCGTGTGCGCGCTGGGGATGTGACAGGGACCATTTGTGAGCCTCTGGGAATCCGTGCGGGGTCGCTGGGGCCCGTGAGCATGCTGGGGAGGTGCCAGGTACCATTTGGCGAGCCGCTGGGAACCCGCGCGGGGTCGCTGGACCCTGTGCGTGCACTGGGGAGGTGCCAGGGACAGTTTGGTGAGCTGGTTTGACCCCGCGTGAAGTCGCTGAGGCCCGTGCGTGCGCTGGGGATGTGACAGGGACCATTTGTGAGCCGCTGGGACCCCACGCGGGGTCGCTGGGCCCAGTGCGCGAGCTGGCTAGGTGCCAGGGACCGTTTGGCGAGCCTCTGGGAATCCGCACGGGGTCGCTGGGGCATGTGCGCGCGCTGGGGAGGTGCCAGGGACCATTTGGCGAACAGCTGGGACCCTGTGCGGGGTCGCTGGGCCACGTGCTCGCACCGGGGAGGTGCTTGGACCCCGCACAAAGTCGCTGGGGCACCTGCGCGCTGGGGATGTGCCAGGGACAGTTTGGTGAGCCGCTGGGACCCAGCGTAGTGTCGCTAGTGTCCATGTGCTCACTGGGGAGGTGGCAGGGACCATTTGTGAGCCGCTGGGACCCCACGCGGGGTCGCTGGGCCCAGTGCGCGAGCTGGGTAGGTGCCAGGGACCGTTTGGCGAGCCTCTGGGAATCCGCACGGGGTCGCTGGGGCATGTGCGCGCGCTGGGGAGGTGCCAGGGACCATTTGGCGAACAGCTGGGACCCTGTGCGGGGTCACTGCGGCCCCTGCACGCGCTGGGGAGGCGCCAGGGACGGTTTGTCGAGCCGCTGGGTTTGTCGAGCCTGTGCACACACCTGGGAGGTGCCAGGGACCGTTTAGTGAGCCGCTGGGTACCCGCGCGGGGTCGCTGGGCCACGTGCTCGCACTGGGGAGGTGCTTAGACCTCGCACAAAGTCGCTGGGGCACCTGCGCGCTGGAGATGTGCCAGGGACAGTTTGGTGAGCCGCTGGGACCCAGCGTAGTGTCGCTAGTGTCCATGTGCTCACTGGGGAGGTGGCAGGGACCAATTGGAGAGCCGCTGGGACCCCGTGTGTGGTCGCTGGGGGCCGTGCGCGTGCTGGGGATGTGACAGGGACCATTTGTCAGCCACTGGGACCCCACGTGTGGTTGCTGGGCCCCGTCCGCGTGCTGGGGAGGTGTCAGGGACCGTTTGGCGTGCCACTGGGAAATCGCGCGGGGTCACTGGGCCCAGTGTGTGTGCAATGGAGGTGCCAGTGAACATTTGGCGAGCCGCTGGTAAACCGCGCAGGGTTGCTGTTCCCCGTGCGCACGCTGGGGAGGTGCCAGGGACCATTTGGAGAGCCGTTGGGACCCCGTGCGGTTTTGTTGGGCCTTGTGCGCACACTGGGGAGGTGCCAGGGACCATTTGGCAAGCCGCTGGGACCCCGCGCGTGCGCTGGGGAGAGACCAGGTCATTTGGTGAGCCACTGGGGCACCATGTGAAGCCGCTGGGGCCCGTGCACGCGCTGGGGAGGTGCCAGGGACAGTTTGGCGAGCCGCTGGGACCTCGTGCGGGGTCGCTGGGCCCTGTGTGCGCGCTGGGGAGGTCCCAGGGACAGTTTGGCCAGCCACTGGGAATCCGCCCGGGATCGCTGGGGCATGTGCGCTAGCTGGAGAGTTGCCAGGGACCATTTGGCGAGCAGCTGGGACCCCGCGCGAAGTCGATGGGGCCCGTGCGCATGCTTGGGACGTGCCAGGGACCATTTGGAGAGCCGTTGGGACCCCGTGCGGTTTTGTTGGGCCTTGTGCGCACACTGGGGAGGTGCCAGGGACCATTTGGCAAGCCGCTGGGACCCCGCGCGTGCGCTGGGGAGAGACCAGGTCATTTGGTGAGCCACTGGGGCACCATGTGAAGCCGCTGGGGCCCGTGCACGCGCTGGGGAGGTGCCAGGGACAGTTTGGCGAGCCGCTGGGACCTCGTGCGGGGTCGCTGGGCCCTGTGTGCGCGCTGGGGAGGTCCCAGGGACAGTTTGGCCAGCCACTGGGAATCCGCCCGGGATCGCTGGGGCATGTGCGCTAGCTGGAGAGTTGCCAGGGACCATTTGGCGAGCAGCTGGGACCCCGCGCGAAGTCGATGGGGCCCGTGCGCATGCTTGGGACGTGCCAGGGACCATTTGGAGAGCCGTTGGGACCCCGTGCGGTTTTGTTGGGCCTTGTGCGCACACTGGGGAGGTGCCAGGGACCATTTGGCAAGCCGCTGGGACCCCGCGCGTGCGCTGGGGAGAGACCAGGTCATTTGGTGAGCCACTGGGGCACCATGCGAAGCCGCTGGGGCCCGTGCGCGGGCTGGGGATGTGCCAGGGATCATTTGGAAGGCCCTTGGGACCCTGCGCGAAGTCGCTAGTGTCGGTGCGCGCGATGGGGAGGTACTAGGGAACATTTGACGAGCCGCTGGGACCCCGCACGGGGTCGCTTTGGGCCCGTGCGCGTGCTGGGGAGGTGCCAGGGACCATTTGGCGAGCAGCTGGGACCCTGTGCGGGGCCGCTGGGGCCCCTGCACGCGCTGGGGAGGTGCCAGGGACAGTTTGGCCAGCCACTGGGAATCCGCCCGGGATCGCTGGGGCATGTGCGCTAGCTGGGGAGTTGCCAGGGACCATTTGGCGAGCAGCTGGGACCCCGCGCAAGGTCGCTGGGTTCAGTGCGCGCACTGGGGATGTGCCAGGGACCGTTTGGTGAGCCGGTGGGACCCAGCGTGGAGTCGCTAGTGTCCGTGCACGCGCTGGGGAGGTGCTAGGGAATCTTTTGGCGAGCCGCTGGGACCCCGCACGGGGTCACTTTTGGCCCGTGCGCGTGCTGGGGAGGTGCTAGGGACCATTTGGCAGGCCCTTGGGACCCTGCACGAAGTCGCTGAGGCCCGTGCGCTCTCTGAGGAGGTGCCAGGGACAGTTTGGCGAGCCGCTGGGACCTCACGCGAAGTCGATGGGGCCCGTGCGCATGCTTGGGACGTGCCAGGGACCAGTTGTGAGACACTGGGAACCCGCTCGTGGTTGCTGGGCCCTGTGCGTGCATTGCATAGGAGCCAGGGACCAATTGTCGAGCAGCTGGGTCCCCGTGCGGGATCGCTGGGGCTTGTGTGCGTGCTCGGGAAGCGCCATGGATGGTTTGGCGAGCCGCTGGGACCCCGCGTTGGGTCGCTGGTGCATGTGCACGCGCTGGGGAGTTGCCAGGGACCATTTGGCGAGCCGCTGGGAACCCGCACAAGGTCGCTGGGTCCAGTGTGCGCGATGGGGATGTGCCAGGGGCCGTTTGGTGAGCCGGTGGGACCCAGCGTGGGGTCGATAGTGTCCGTGCGCGCGCATGGGAGATGCTAGGGAACATTTGGCGAGCCGCTGGGACCCTGTGCAGGGTCGCTGGGTTCAGTGCGCGCACTGGGGATGTGCCAGGGACCGTTCGGTGAGCCGGTGGGACCCAGCGTGGAGTCGCTAGTGTCCGTGCACGCGCTGGGGAGGTGCTAGGGAATCTTTTGCCGAGCCGCTGGGACCCCGCACGGGGTCTCTTTTGGCCCGTGCGCGTGCTGGGGAGGTGCTAGGGACCATTTGGCAGGCCCTTGGGACCCTGCACGAAGTCGCTGAGGCCCGTGCGCTCTCTGAGGAGGTGCCAGGGACAGTTTGGCGAGCCGCTGGGACCTCACGCGAAGTCGATGGGGCCCGTGCGCATGCTTGGGACGTGCCAGGGACCAGTTGTGAGACACTGGGAACCCGCTCGTGGTTGCTGGGCCCTGTGCGTGCATTGCGTAGGAGCCAGGGACCCCGCGTTGGGTCGCTGGTGCATGCGCGCGCGCTGGGGAGTTGCCAGGGACCATTTGGCGAGCCGCTGGGAACCCGCACAAGGTCGCTGGGTCCAGTGTGCGCGATGGGGATGTGCCAGGGGCCGTTTGGTGAGCCGGTGGGACCCAGCGTGGGGTCGATAGTGTCCGTGCGCGCGCATGGGAGATACTAGGGAACATTTGGCGAGCCGCTGGGACCCTGTGCAGGGTCGCTGGGGCCCGTGCGTGTGCTGGGGAGGTGCCAGGGACAGTTTGGCGAGCTGCTTGGACCCCGTGTGAAGTCGCTGGGTCCAGAGCGCATGCTGGGGATGTGCCAGGGACCATTTGGTGAGCCGGAGGGACCCAGCGTGGGGTCGCTAGTGTCCGTGCACGCACTGGGGAGGTACTAGGGAACATTTGGCGAGCCATTGGGACCCCTCACGTGGTCGCTTTGGGCCCGTGCACGTGCTGGGGAGGTGCCAGGGACAGTTTGGCGAGCCGCTGGGACCCCGTGCGTGCGCTGGGGAGAGACCAGGTCATTTGGTGAGCCACTGGGGCACCATGCGAAGCCGCGGGGGCCCGTGCGCGGGCTGGGGATGTGCCAGGGATCATTTGGAAGGCCCTTGGGACCCTGCGCGAAGTCGCTAGTGTCGGTGTGCGCGATGGGGAGGTACTAGGGAACATTTGACGAGCCGCTGGGACCCCGCACGGGGTCGCTTTGGGCCCGTGCGCGTGCTGGGGAGGTGCCAGGGACAGTTTGGCGAGCCGCTGGGACCTCACCTGAAGTCGATGGAGCCCGTACGCGTGCTTGGGACGTGCCAGGGACCAATTGTGACCAATTGCTGTGCCCTGTGCGCGCGTTGCTTAGGAGCCAGAGGCATTTTGGCGAGCCGCTGGGACCCGGCACGTGCGCATGCTGGTGTGGTGCCGGGGACCAATTGTTGAACAGCTGGGTCCCCGTGCGGGTTCGCTGGGGCCCGTGCGCGCGCTGGGGAGGCATCAAGGATGGTTTGGCGAGCAGCTGGGACCCCGCATTGGGTCGCTGGTGCCTGTGCGCGCGCTGCGGAGTTGCCAGGGACCATTTGTCAAGCTGCTGGGACCCCGCGCAAGGTCGCTGGGTTCAGTGCGCGCGCTGGGGATGTGCCAGGGACCGTTTGGTGAGCCGGTGGGACCCAGCGTGGGGTCGCTAGTGTCCATGCGCGTGCTGGGGAGGTGCCAGGGACCAATTGTCGAGCAGCTGGGTCCCCGTGCGGGATCGCTGGGGCTCGTGTGCGCGCTGGGGAGGCGCCATGGATGGTTTGGCGAGCCGCTGGGACCCCGCATTGGGTCGCTGGTGCATGTGCATGCGCTGGGGAGTTGCCAGTGACCATTTGGCGAGCCGCTGGGACCCCGCGCGGGGTCTCTGGGGCCCGTGCGTGTGCTGGGACGGTGGCAGGGGTTGTTTGGCGAGCCGCTGGGACCCCGCGAGTGGTAGCTCTGGACAGTGTGCTTGCTGGGAAGGTGCTAGGTGTCATTTGGCGAGCCACTTTGACCTTGCGCGTCATCGCTGGGGCTCGTGAGCGCGCTGGGAAGGTGCCATTTGTCATTTGCCGAGCTGCTGGGACCCCACGCGGGGTAACTGGGGCCCGTGCTCGTGCTGGGAAGGTGCCAGGTGTCGTTTGTGACGTTAAATTGAGTGACACATTTTAATAAAACATATTTAAAGAATTATTTAAGGCTACTACTTCTCCACACATCTATGCAAATATTTAAATACACTTGTTTAAAACCAAGCTTTAAAAACTATGAAAATATAGAAAAAATGTCATAACATCTCTGCTCATAATATGAGTGACGGGCCAAATTTCATGCTCTCACTGATTTTGAAATGTAAAATAAAATTCAACTTTTGCTGCTAAAAGAGTAGAAAATAATGTGAATATTCATAATTAAACTAAGTATTTTGGTATTATGTGATTATTTGCCATTTTAATCTGAATTTAATTACTATAAATAGCCAGCATTTGCCACCACATTGTAGAATGACCCTCACGTGACCCTGCCCACACTCTTGCAGCCCCGGGGGGACAAGCAAATATTTTTCCCCAGCTCATGGAACCCTCGCCCGGCCGTCTGACACTCGTGCAGCCCTGGGCAATGTTAGTGGTCGTCCCCCGCTGCTGAGGCACTAATGTATCCGACTGCCTGGAACGCTAAACCGTCTTGGATCGGTCAGTGGGGATCGCGGGGAGTTAGCCGTTAATGGAGCCTCGTAGTGCCGTCCCGCCCACCTTGAAAATAGCCGAGCATTAAGCTCCTACCGACTGAGATCGCTGTAGCCTTCCGCAACTTAAAGACAAACGTGACTCTGGTCCGTTTACATGACCAGAGTCACGTTCGTCTTTAAGTTGCGGAAGGCTACAGGGATCTCGGTCGGTCGGAGTTTAATACTCGGCTGTTTTCGCCGAACTCCAATCGTATTTGTTATTTTTTTTTTGCTCAACATGTTTAGGAAAGGAATGTCTTCTAAGAATTCTAAAATAAGATTTTTATAATTATTTCTTTTTAAAAAAAAGTAAGTGTAAAATTGCATTGCATGGTAATTATCGATTTGAACTGGCCCATTTTTCCTCAAAATTAAACAATAATTGAATATGTGTCATCAAACCTGCATAACTATGTCCTTTACATGTTGTCTTTCAATTCATGTTACAAGCAGGCATGTTGAAATGATGAATATTTAGGTTGTGGGATTCTTGTTACCAGAACATCAATCCACCGTGCAGTAACACCACTGACACAAAGTAACACCAGTGACATTGACACATTGTTATATCGACAAACTTTATTAATTTATGAACTGTTAAGAAATGTATCGCATTTTGAAAGCTGACATTAGTTTAAAATACATTGAAAATGATCAATTAAAATGTTTTATTGCTACAATTTAATCGTTTAAAATATTTTGAATACATTTTCTAAAGGAACAACTGTGCTAAAACGTGTAAACATTACTAATCTAACCCTTGTCTTAAAACTTGTAAATAATATACAATTGAACAATATAACTAACTGTATGTTCCTAAAACATGTACAGAAAACACATTTTCACAATATAAACACAACCTTATTTAACAAGTAAAATCCTACAGTCCAGTAACTAATACTTCAATTCATCCCTTCAATTCACCCCAAAGCATTACAAAGCATAACAGTAGTGTAGTTAAAAATTGATGAAGCCTGAAATACAATATCAGTGATCGTCAAAAATATGTTTATTGGTGTAATACAAGAATAGAACTATTTGAAGAAAGCAGAGACAAATGCTCTGGGTCACAGCGGATGAAATCTGTGCCTCAGACAATGGCTGCAATCACTTTTTAATAACATAGAACACTCCCCTATAATGACATCATTTGAGACCCTCCCCATGTAAACCTGTGTACGTGGCCAGTCGCCAAGCCTCTGTTATCTCTGAGATTCTCCCATCTCCCATGCAACCAAAACAGAGCAGAGCTGTAAAACAGGGGACCTTTTTCAGAAATGCCCTTAAATGGTCATATTTGCTGACCCTGCAATGTATTGAGACACACTCTGCATTCCAAAATACCCCACCTAAACTCTGTGCTCAGTATCTCTCCATTGAATGTACCATACATCCCAAATATTAATATAGACTATCAAATTTCCTTACAATCCTCCCTTAGATTCTATAAATATAATATATGAGAGTATCTCACCATCATACACAGTACATAATAGTTCATATCCAATTACATAACAGTGATACAAAAGAATACAAACTTTATCAAAAGCAGTGATTTATAAGGAATTGATTTAAGATTGAATTTAATTCCAACGACAAGCTTCTGTCTTAGGTTGTCTAGATGCACTCTAGATCTTACCCATCTTCGAATACCTGTCATCGATATGGTTATTAAATCAAAAATTCCTATAATCAACAACTCCCTGAGATAAGTTTCTTTGTGCAAATTCAAATAGTAAAAACATGTCTTTGTAGTTGCAAAGTAAAGGTTAGGTACAGCCATTTCACATAAAGTCATATCTTTAGACAATTGCTGTATTTTGTCACAACCATTGCTCCAAGCATCACGTAACACTGACTCTGGCATTACATGTCTAGGAAATTTTGCTTCCAAGAGATCACTCACCACATCGGACACTGTACTTGCCATATGCTGTCCTATCATATCACATGCTTGCTTAGCTGAACTTTGTTCGATGTAATTCATCAGCGTTGTCACAATTAATTCACTAGCATTTATCATATGGATCTGTTGTTTAATCACATTTCTAATGAAACTATCTTGATCTTTCTTTCCTATTCCCAATCTCTCTTTTAATTACCAGGTATCTTTTAACTTCTTCAATCTGAAATGTTTATACAAAGAATTTCCCGACCCAAACATTCCCATAATGTCACTTAGTAGTTCTCTCTTCTTTCTTTGACCTTGATGTTGCTCCTTGACAAACATGCCTTGGGTTCAAGTATTATATTCTTTTAACTGTCTCTGAATCAAGTCATTGTATACACCTGTATCAACAAAAAACTTTCACACAGTTTCTGATATCCAATGTTCCATAAGTGAAGTCCAACACCACTGGAATTCGAATCCATAATACTTGATCAATCAGTGGTCTGGGATCATCTGAGCTGAAGACCAAACCATTCTCCGGTCCCAGAGATTCAATAGGACAACTTCCAATCGCATTTCCCAGGAAACAAAGTAGTATCCACATTCTCGTTTACCTGCGAAGAGAAATGCAGTATCAATTCTTTGTTAACATCTTTCACCCCTATACCTTTCCTCTGCACCTGATGTCTGCCCACATAATGCAGTCTGTGCGAGAGAAGAAATGCTTGCTTCTTTTTTCAATGATCTGTTCATCATAATAATTATGATTATTAATTTGCAAGATCTCTATTGAGACATACAAAGTGCAAATCATCCCTTTGTCTCAACACAAACAAATATCTTCTTGTAATTAGAACATCATCCATTGAAAAATTAAAACTACAATTGGCAATGCTTTTCCTAACTTATTTCATTGCAGTTCCAAGAATCACCACCGAGTGTCAGTGGTGTCAGTGTATAACATCACACAGTAATTTTATTTCACAGGCCTGTTCCAATTCAAATGTCTTATTTAAAAAAAATATTCAGCAAAAAACAGGCACTTTACAGAGCGTTTAAAAGGGACCAAAAACAAAGTACACAGAAAGAGTACTTGGAACTGCAAACACAAGTCAAAAATGAAGTTAGAAAGGCCAAGAGAGAGATAGAAATCAATTTATTTCTATATAATATTTATAATACTTTTAAAAGTCAAAACACATATTACTTGATAACTCTTTTTCTACTTATCGTATTGGCACCTCTGACATAAGAGTTTAAACAGAAAGCAAAGAGTAATTTTTCCACCACAGGCTATCTCTGCAAAACCCTCTATGAACTCCCTACAGAAGCCCACTAGCCCCAGAAATGATCTTAGTGGTAACTGATACTGGTACTGGTAACCTGCGTATTATCTCTATTTTATGAGGATCAGGTGTTCGACCCCCCTCACCAATCTTGATTCCCAGAAAAGTGACCTCCTTCTTCATAAACTGAGCTTTCTTAGGGTTTAACTTAAGTCCTGCTTTTTCCAACAACAACAACAACAACAGCAACTCCTCCAATAGTTGTGAGTGTTCCTCCTCAGTTTCGGTTTGCAATAATAGATCATCTACATACTGCAACAAACACTGTGGTTTCGAAAATGCAGACAATATTGACACCAGAGCCTGATGAAAGTGTGTTGGTGAATTTGCATATCCCTGAGGCATAAATGCCCAACAATATTGCTGACCGCCAACCGTGAAAGCAAATTTGTACTGGCCATCAGGATGCACAGGTATGGACCAAAATCCATTAGATATGTCCAATGCTGTGTAAACCTTCGCCATGGAAGATAATGCAGCCATTACATCAGGTGCTGAGGCAACTATCAGTACACAGATGGTACTGTATTTGTTCAATACCCTGTAATCAATAGTTAATCTCCATGAACCATCTGGTTTCCAGACTGGCCATATAGGAGCATTAACAGGAGATGAACAAGGTTTGATCACACCTTGATGGAGAAGTAAGTCAATGGTAGTTTGTATGTGTGAGATCGCCTTTCTTGGGTAATTATGCTGGCGCTGTGGAGGTGGATCCTTGCCCTGCACTAAATCTGTATGTTGCAAGAGCCCATGTTTCCACAATCGTGTTTGTGTGTTGCAAAAACTGCTTTTCTTTGCTGCAGTATAATGGAAAGATTTAAATTGTCACTCTGTAACAATGTGTCTAAGTCATATCCCTCCACCTGCTTAATTGCGAACACTGTGTGTGCATTTGATACATATGCTGTATCCTGCCATATATACCTGTTACAATAATCAATTATATAATTACGTTTCCCAATTATGTCAGAACTCAATATGTTCCTGCCATCCCCTGTGGGACTCATCCCTATTTTCTCTTTAAATTTATCATTGCCAATTTGAAACGATAACAACTAGGTTTTTGTTGCCAAAGATACTTTGCCATTGAACCTCTCAAGTGTAGTATCCTCTCCTTTACCAGGAAGTGACGTGTTATGCTGAATAGTGAGGGAGGCTCCAGTGTCTACTAACCATGTGTTACAGTGGCCTCCTACTGTAACTTTGACAACTGGATGGCCCCAGTCATCCCTACTCAATGGCACCACTGGCTTGATTGAGGCCAAACATCCCTATGCAGAGGCAACCCCTTTGGGTGTCCCTTTTGTTTCCAACTTCAACATCTGCTCCTTCAAATCTTGAAGTTGTTTAGCCAGTTCTTTGTAAGGACTAAGCTGCCCATTCTTTGCCCTCCTTTTAACACAAGACTTAGCTGTATGTCCCTTTTGCTCACAAAAGTGACATTTCACATCATCCATATTAAAAGGCGGAGGTCTTTCTCCTTTACGCTTTTTAACATCATCAGGCCTGTACTCCTCATTTTTCCACTTGTCTGATTGAATCGCCGATACAGGTTTCTTTTTACTGCCAATGCCTGTTGGGACACGAGAAGACGTGTCAATGCGTCCAATGCATTATCGTAATCTGCATTTGTTGGCAGTTGAGCTACCAGCTGTGCTCTAAAAGGGCCTGACTGATTAATCAACAGAGACACTAGCGCCTGATCATTTTTCTGTGGATTAGCAATGCCACTATAGGTCTTGTACGCATTAAACAATCTAGAGGCATAGGCAGCAGGATGCTTTCCTTCTTGTAACACAATCGAAATGATTTTATTCCAATCTGTAGTTCTACACCCCATCAAAGTAATCAAATCATCTTTCCTGTTTGCTTTAGTAGCAGTTCCCTATTTAATCCTATTCGGTAAACTCACTGCTAGAGGCCCTGTACAAACAGTCATGAGCATGCATATATCAGACAAATGGTGTCTATTACTATGCAATTCCAAACAACTCAAAAACTCAAATGGGGTCTCTTTTAATAGGATCAAAGGTTCCTATGAGTTTCGATAGAGACTCGATCTCAGCCACGGATAGAGGTTGTTCAACAGTAACTTCCTCTGTCCCTTGGTCCGCTCCTTCCGCGTCTCTAATTTGTTTACGCCTCCGTGCTACTGGAGCCATCGGTGCAGAAGGCCCCACCCTTACGTTAACTTCCCCACCATTATGCCAATTCCACTCCTCCTCTACGAGGCTGGGCTCATCCCCATTCTCCTCGCCCTGATCTGAGTCGTGATCTGTGTCGTCATCCATCATACCCTGTGGTAGAGGAACACCCACAGCTGCAATGTGTCCCTCAATCAAACACATTTGTTGTTTAAGTTTATCAATCACGGTACTATTCGATCTGCTCTGAGAAGAAGGTGTATTAACACACTTTCTCACTAAACAATCATAAGCACTTTCTGCAACTGCTCTTTCAAATCCCTATTTTCCATCTTAATCACTTGCAATTGCTCTCCAATAACTCCTTTCTCCTTACGCATTTGAAGCTGAAAGTCAGCGGCCAGCGCCCCTTGCGACTCCAGACGCGCAACACTACTCGCCATACTTTTCACTTGCTCTTTCTCAAACTCATTTCAATTTTTTAACCTACGTGCATTGTCCTGACATAGTCATTTTTTCTGTAGTACTTTCACCATACCTCGTTGTCCTGATAAAACAGTAGCCAATCTGCCTTTTCACTAGTTTCAAACTGTTCTTTGCCCTATGTAATAGGATCTTCCTGCTTTTCTATACCTTCAAACAGGTCTTCTCTCAGCCCATGCTTTGCAATGAACTGCTCCACAAGTTCATCCATTTTACACACTCTTACTACAGCATTCACCCAGTAGTTCACAGTAGTGCTTGTGTTACTGCGATTCCCTAGACTAATAGCTGCTTAAAAAATAGAGAAACAAGAGCCCTACCTTACCCAATTATGTTAGGGATTTACAGGAAATAAACAAGTTCTAAAAGAAAAACAATACTGCCAGAATACCCAACTTCGTCTGGGGTTACAGTACATAAGAAGAACATAAGAGTTTACAAACGAGAGGAGGCCATTCAGCCCATCTTGCTCGTTTGGTTGTTAGTAGCTTATTGATCCAAGAATCTCATCAAGCAGTTTCTTGAAGGATCCCAGGGTGTCAGCTTCAACAACATTACTGGGGAGTTGGTTCCAGACCCTCACAATTCTCTGTGTAAAAAAGTGCCTCCTATTTTCTGTTCTGAATGCCCCTTTATCTAATCTCCATTTGTGACCCCTGGTCCTTGTTTCTTTTTTCACGTCAAAAAGTCCCCTGGGTCGACATTGTCTATACCTTTTAGGATTTTGAATGTTTGAATCAGATCGCCGCATAGTCTTCTTTGTTCAAGACTGAATAGATTCCATTCTTTTAGCCTGTCTGCATACAACATGCCTTTTAAACCCGGGATAATTCTGGTTGCTCTTCTTTGCACTCTTTCTAGACACCTTTTTGTAACAAGGTGACCAGAACTGTAAATTAAACCAACAGCATTTACATAGTCTAGTTACATCAAAAAGAAAAACATACCGCCAGAATACTCAACATACGTCTTGAGGTTACAGCAAATTAAAAATCATGTTTCCAGACGGTACTTCTCGATTAAAAAATAAGTGGAAAATAAAATAAAATGCAAGATCCGTAACAGATAACTACAATCCATCCCACTCAATGTATACTGCAAGTCAAGAGTATTATCAATCTCCAATAATCTACTCAATTAGGCATAAATGAAGTGATCACTTTCAAAATATCCTGGTCAGTTTTTATCAATTTTTACCTATTTTTGTTTATGTTCTTTTAGACGAGAAGAATCTGTCTAACTTTCCCTTGTATTACGTCTTACGATCGACGTAAACATGTGCACTTGTTTGCTTAATACGGGACCATCCCGATTTCTCTCCCTTTGTAAGCCAGTTCCATCAAAACATTACACACAAAAGACAACATTCCTCCGCCCAGGAGAGCAACCACCAAGAAAAGGTGTTAAAACCAATCCTCGCCCAGGACAACTGGAAGCTGCTAGAGACTGGAATATGCTGGCAGATGTTGGTCAACGGCTTATTTTTCCACCTGAGATTGCCACCACTAACCTTCGACCAGATATTGTCTTTTGGTCTGGATCAGCACGCCTTGTTCACCTGGTAGAGTTAACAGTGCCATGGGAGGATGCTGTAGATGAGGCGTATGAGAGGAAGAAACTGCGGTATGCTCAACTAGCCACTGAAGCGGAACAGCGAGGATGGAGAGTTCGGGTTTACCCAGTGGAAGTGGGTTGTCGAGGATTTGTGGCACACTCTACAACCCGGTTTCTCAGAGACGTCGGATTCAGTGGCCAAGAGTTGCGTCGCACAGTGAAGAACTTATCTGAAGCAGCAGAGAGGAGAAGCAACTGGCTGTGGTTGAGACGGAAAGATTCTGGCTGGGGACAGGTAAGTAAGCTGGGCTGAGTTGAGTGGGGGACGGAGGGGGGTGATGCTGGGACGCCAGAATCACCGTCGAGCCCTCTTGAGGTGTCGTGGGCTAGTCGACGAAACACTGAGGATGGAAGGTGCCCACTTGAAAACCCCAGAGATGTACCCTACTTAGCTCAATCCAGACGGTTGTCATGCTGATGCGCTGGGGAGGCCGCACTTTGGTTGATCCCCGGAGCCAGCATCGCAGCCGTTGTGTGTGCTGATGCGCCAGGGAGGCAAAATAAGCTGATCCCTGGAGCCAGCATTACACTTCAGCCATTAACACCAGACAGAAGGATATCTACATCATCATATGGAAGGAAACGTAAATGGATGGAGACGCATATGGATCACATTAGTTTACTGTAAAGCTACGTCTTAGTTGGTGCTTATCTTAGCGAGAGCCGAGTTCAAATCAGCATGAAGTTTTAACATCTACTCTCGTGTAATGGAAATCAGAAAAACACTCTTAAACACTCACCATTAATAGTATTTTTCACAAGTAGAAAACAATTGGACCTGATAGAATCTCTCCCGACCATGTGACACTCCACAACACCCCCTCTCTCATCAGATAAGGAATCTCGAGTCTGCAAGCAGATTTCTGTTTCGTTCTCGATATCCCGGACGAGCCCCCAATTGTAAGGAAAAATTGATGAAACCTGAAAAACAATATCAGTGCAGCCAAAAATATATTTATTGGTGAAATGCTCTGCGTCACAACGGATGGAATCTGTGCCACAGTCAATGGCTGCAATCACTTTTTAATAACACTCCCCTATAATGGCATCATTTGAGACCCTCCCCACCTAAACCTGTGTACGTGGCCAGTCCCCAAGCCTCACAAACATTCCTCTGTCTCTGTTATCTCTGAGATTCTCCCATCACCCTATGCAACCAAAACAGAGCAGAACAGAGACCCTTTCCACAAATGCCCATAAATGGTCATATTTGCTGAACCTGCATTCCAAAATACCCCACCTAAACTCTGTGCTCAATATCGCTCCATTGAATGTACCATACATCCCAAATATTAATATGGACTATCAAATTTCCTTACAGAGGTATATGTATATTTGGTGGCAAACTGTCACAGTGGCACTCATCGATGCATGGAACCTCTATAGGAGACAGCAGAAGAAATTAGTGCCCCAGAAGAAACCCATGGCCCTGTGAAGGTTTCCGGCTTTTGTTGCTGCCTCTCTGACAAGTGCTGGTAAAGGCAAAAAGAATCATGTCAGACCAGCAGCCTGCCCAGAAGCACCACCACCCCGCTACAAGGGCTACACCTAACATGCCTCCGGATGTGAGAAATTACGGCTGTGCCAACATGGGGAAGCAGACAGATACTTTCTAGGTTCCTCTATGTGTTTCTTTTTGCTCCTCAGCATGTTCCTTTGTTGCAGGCTTTTTAAGCTGTGCCAGTGTGGCCAATTTGTATTAGTTTCAAGTGGGGGATAATCAGTTGCAGGGCATTAAAAAACAAAAATCCAAACTATCAAAATGTTATCACACAAAAAATCTAATAAAGTAGAAGGTGAATAAATAAAAAAAGGCTTTACATCATGCACATAATAATAAACACAATTATAAAAAAAACCTTAATGCAAATAAATAGGGCATTTTCTTATAAGCTATATTTACTTGGTATTATTTGCTATGAGAAATTAAGTTCTGCAAAACACATATGTTATTAAAAGGAAGTGTGCTGGATGTGGTGACTTCACAAAGATGTATTGTAATTGAGAAACCACCAAGTCTATTTTGATGTATGGCAAAGTCCAAGGGAAATGGTGTGCTGAGCAAGTGTAGTTTGTGAGGGGCCAGTAAAAAGTGTTGAAAATGTAGCACAAAGAATTTCTAATAGGGTTTGAAGGGTATACAGCAGGTGGTGGCGGGACTCTCTTCACTCCCAGCTGGTGTAAAACACCAATATTCCAGAATGGTACTCGGGATACTGTGCTGCTGGAAACATTTCCTTTTGGATGAGACGTTAAAATGGATACTGGGATACTGATAACTGCTCATTAAAGATCCATTCATTATCTGTAACCACTTAATCCCATAGAGTGTTGAGGTGAGCCGGAGCCTTACCCTGTAGACATAGGGCGCAAGATAAGGACTACACCCTGGACGGGATGCCAGTCCATCGCAGGGCAACTAAGGGGCAATATAAAAAGGCCAATCCACTTAGCCAGCATGTCTTTGGATTGTGGGAGGAAACCAGAGTACCTGACAAATACTCACACGAACATCATTAAAGATTTCTTGGTACTAATTAAATGATTAGGCAGTAGGAATGCTAACCCTGGTATCCTGACTAAATTCAAATTTAGCCACTTTGGCCTTTTTAAATGACCCACAGAGTTGAATTGGCTAAGCGAGTCTTCACTTCTCATCTGAACTGCTGTGTCAGTGTGCTGGGCATAATAGCTGCAGTGTGGATGAAGGGAGTCCCTTTCTTCCTGTAAAGAGATTTGGGGTCCGATGGCATGAAAGAAACTATATACATCTGGCAATTGTGAGTTCAAAGTGTAGGGACCCGGGTCAGTCACCCTCAAAAGGGTGAGAAATGTTACCCTGTCTGGTCTGGTAGAAGGGATTCCGCCCAGGCTCTTCAAATTCTATACAACAGCATGCGCAGAGCTAAATAGCATGTTTTTCTCCAACTCAGCTGTGGGTGAACACAAAAAGCAAGACAGTATGTTTGTAATGTCAGACCTCCCACCTATGGACTAATACAAGTGTGTACTGCAATAAAGTAACAGCCTAGGCAGTTATTAAATGGCAGGTTGAAACACTGTAGCATTCTATCAATACCAAGACTGCATATGACTGAATTATCAACTGTACCAAACTATCAATCTAGGCATTAAGGAAGTCACACAGGTTGGTAAAATTAGTTTCATTCTATCCATCCCACTTGCAGTTAACCCTATAGCCAGTGTAAATGTTTTTAAGTAGGGCAGCAGTGTGGAGTAGTGGTTAGGGCTCTGGACTCTTGACCAGAGGGTTGTGGGTTCAATCCCAGGTGGGGGACACTGCTACTTTACCTAGATTGCTCCAGTAAAACCCAACTGTACAAATGGGTAATTGTATGTAATAATATTATTATTATTTATTTCTTAGCAGACGCACTTATCTAGGGCGACTTATAATCATAAACAAAAATACATTTCAAGAATCACAGTACAAGTATTAATACAATTAAGAGCAAGATAAAAATACAATGACTTCTGTTCTAGCAAGTACAAGTATATGACAAAATACGATTCAATAACGGAGCAAATGGATCCATGCAGACTGACTACATATTATTATTATTTTCTCTATTTTCTAAAACCACGTGCAGGAATGAAGGTCAAAGTTTGCACATGTGCAGTACGCTATCAGAATAAGTTTTCAGAAAAGTGCGTTTACATGATATACATTTGGTTCGTTTTCGGAATTGAATCGGAAATTTCTAGGTGCTGTTTTCCGAAAACTGATCTAAGGAATATACATGGCTTGATATCAGAATTAGTTTTCCGAAAAATATCGGAATTCTTATGCTCATGTAAACGCACTGTATGATACCCCTTGATTTTAAATCCCTGAGGTTGAGGGCTGAATAGTGCATTTTCAATGACAATAGGGCAGAAGAGCACAGCATACAAGACAGGATTACAAGTCCATCTGAAAAGACAGAGTTCTGTGAATCAAGACTACCGTGGTTTTCATTTTCTTTGGATCGCAGTGCTGTTATTGTCGGTAAGATTAAGAAATAAAGATTTCACTCCCCAGCTTTGTTTTTGTGCTGATCTCCCTTGCCTCTAAATACTTTCAATTTTTTATTGGTATTTAGTAGGGTGAACAGTAAGGAGAGAAAGTCGGTAGTCTGGTTCACCCAAGGTAGTGTATGGTTTGTTTTCTTTTGTTGTTAAATTATTTAGACAGTTTACTTGGTTTTAATAAATAAACGAGTGTACAATAGTTAGTGCATTGCTTTATTAGCAACCTATCAGAATTTTGTCCGGTTTGAGATCATGCGAATGTTTGTTTCTCTTTTTATAGGAGACGTGTTGGCCACTGTTTTGTTTCTGTTGAATTGTTTCAATTTGATTTTGCTTTCGTTGAGTTTTGTTATTCTGTTTTCATTATCGCTCCTGTGCTTTGTTATTTATTTGTTTGGTTTGCTTTGATACATGCACTTACCTTGCATGTTGGCATTAAAACTGAAGACTCAAATAAACACTACAGTGCATAGGTTCAATATATTGCAAGCCAACAAACCTGAGTGTAACCCTTTGGGGTAGAAACAAGAACTTTAACTACTTAAAGAATTGTGTTTCTAAAGAAAATCTGAGCAAAAGCGTTGGGAGTCTGTCTTCAGCCTCCCCCAGATCACACTGCCCATAAATATTGCCCTGCCTATTTTGGGTGGGGATCACAATATAAGAGAGACCTTGTAATTCATAGCTCCCCTTACTCCTGGAATAATTAAGGGGTGGCGTAGTCAAGTCAATAGCCCTGTAGAGAGGGCGCTACAGTACGAAGGACTATAAATGGTTATGGAACATTTTTACTTTTATTGTATTTTTCTAATGTCTGTGATTTCTTCCTAAATGTAATCATAATTAATTTACAATGTATTTAACAATTTGATCTGTAGCTGCAGATTATTATATGTTCTTAAAGAGCAGTGGTCTAAACCCATGTCAGGTTCCTAAAGTGATGGCACTGTGTGCGGCACCTCAAACATTTCAAAAATTATATATAAAAACACTGAATGATGGGGTGTACATGCATTCGAAAATTGCCTCCACATTAAGGATTTAGCACATGCATATCACTTGCATTCCTCTTGCTAAAGTAGAAGCATGGTGTTTAGATAGTGTGATTTAAATTCACATGCTTAAAATAGCTTAAAAATACCTATGTGGCAGGATGGCTTGCAGTGGTGAGGTGTGGTGACGTCACGGACCAGGAAGTAACAGAACCAAAACAGTGGATGGGCGGGTGAAAGCTGAAACGCTACGACGTTCAGCTGCTTTTATTAAATCATAATACAAAAAGGATTTAAACAAATAACAAAACACAAAACAAAAAGGCACGTTGGCCAAACAAATAGAAACAAATAAGCGTGCTGGTTTTAACCCAGCACGATACGTAGCAGTTGTTTTATTTTCTCCTCGCTCTCTCCGCTCCCCGTACTCTCCTCTGTACACTCCACCCCGCAGCACGGACAGCTGCAGGTTCTTATACTCTGACCGAGGGGTTAACTAGCTGTTCATTATCTTATTACCCCTCGGCCACAGTCTGCACGAGTTTAGTAAGGATGCATGACTGTCAGCTAGTTAAATAATCAGTAGCTGATCAGTCACGTATCCTCACGGGGAAAATACAAATAATAATAAATAAATATATAGGGGCGGGACACTCCGCCACAACCATGTAAGGGCTCCCGGATGGCGCATCAAGTAAAGGCGCTCCGTGTGGAGTGCAGGATGTGCCCTATCTGGACATCGCGAGTTCGAGTCCAGGCTATTCCTTTGCCGACCGAGGATTGGAGCTTCTTGGGTGGCTGCATGGTGAGTCCGCAGTGTGAAAAAATGCGGTTGGCTGACGGCACACGCTTTGGAGGACAGCGTTTGTTCGTCTTCGCCCTCCCGAGTCAGCGCAGGGGTGGTCGTGGTGAGCTGAGCCTAAAAATAACTGGCCATTCTAAATTGGGGAGAAAATAATAAAAAAATAATTAGCAATGACTAAATTATTTATAAAAAAAATACCATGTAAACAGAAGTCATGCTTTAGATTCCAGCATTCAAGATCCTGTTTACCTGTCATAACTTCATGCTGCTTCCCAGTATAAGCCTGTAACAGGGCGAGCAGCCCTGTACATTGTTTATTTATTTTTAGATCGGGGTCTCTCCCTCCGCCCCTGTGCAGATTGTTTTGTAGTGTTTATTTATTTATTGTATTGTATTTATGACGGCGTAGCGCCGTGTTGTTGTTTTGTTTATTTTTAAAACGTGTCCTGGCAGAGGCGAGATCGGTGCTCGTCCTCTGCCAGGAGTAATTAATTAAAACTCGTGCAGAAGGTGGCCATCTCCCGAATGAATTAAGTGGTTTAATTTGTTGCTAATCGGGAGATGGTCACCTGTTAATAAAAGCCTGCAGCTCTCGGCACTCTGGGTGGGTGTCAGAAGGAGAGAGTGTGTGAGAGGAGATGGAGTTACTTAAAACGAAACTAAATCATAGCATACAGGAACAGTGACAGTGACTGCCCAGCCTGACCTGTATGGTTCATGGTTTATTTATTTTGGATTTTGTGTTTGTGATTTGTTTTTGTTTACCCTTTTATTTTGCTCTGTGAGCAAGTGTTCTTTTGTTTAAATATTTATTTTATTTTTGGTTGCTTTAAATAAAACGGCGCCCGCGCCACTGCACAATACCTTTTTGTTGTTGTGGTCCCTTCTTCTGCCGTGACGTCAGACCCTCAGCCATTCCTGTCACACGTGGTGTCCTGCGTGGGATTGCAGCGCCTCCAGGACGCAGGCAGAAGAGGGTACTGCAGGTTTTTTCGTTTTTTTTCGTTTTTGTGTGTGGAGAAAAGGAGAGTGAAGAGGAGGATGGGAGGAAGGAAGATGGGAGGAGGAAGAAGGATGAGGAGACAGCAGCCGCTGCAGCAGCAACAGCCGCAGCAAGTCTGCCTTACCTGTCTGTTGGGGGAGGAGTGGTGTTTTAACTGTGGGGAGCCATGGCACATTTCCCCTGGCACCTTCCCCATATGGCAGGAGGAGGGGACACAGACAGAGGTGAGGAGGAGGAGGCAGAGAGGAAAAGTGGAACGAGGGGAAGAGGAGTGGTGCACCAACTGCATGAGATACGGGCATGAGGAGCACCACTGCCTGGAGGTCTTCAAAGACACGGACCTGGAGTGGGAGGAACCTGAACGTCCTGCGCCTAAAAGGGAGGAGCCCGAACGTCCTGCGCCTAAAGGGGAGGAGCCCGAACGTCCTGCGCCTAAAAGGGAGGAGCCCGAACATCCTGCGCCTAAAAGGGAGGAGCCCGAACGTCCTGCGCCTAAAAGGGAGGAGCCCGAACGTCCTGCGCCTAAAAGGGAGGAGTCGGTGCGTCCACGGCCCAAGAGGGGGGAGTCGGTGCGTCCACGGCCCAAGAGGGGGGAGTCGGTGCGTCCACGGCCCAAGAAGGGGAAGGCCGAAGGTCCACAGCCCAGGTACCTGCCAGCAGAGGGAGAGTTCCTGCTGGTGCCACCTCCGTCTCCATGGGAGGGCGACATGTCGCTCCCACCACCACCACCAGCAGAGGGAGCATGCCTGCTGGTTCCGCTTCCACCACCGCCAGCAGAGGGAGAATACCTGCTGGTGCCACCTCCACTGCCCTGGGAGGACTGTGAGTCGCTCCCACCTCCGCCAGCAGAGGGAGCATTCCTGCTGGTTCCACCTCCACTGCCCTGGGAGGACTGTGAGTCGCTCCCACCTCCGCCAGCAGAGGGAGCATTCCTGCTGGTTCCACCTCCACCACCCTGGGAGGACTGTGAGTCACTCCCACCTCCGCCAGCAGAGGGAGCATTCCTGCTGGTTCCACCTCCACCGCCGTGGGAGGACGACATGTCGCTCCCACCACCACCAGCAGAGGGAGAATACCTGCTGGTGCCGCCTCCATCTCCGTGGGAGGACGACATGTTGCTCCCACCACCACCACCAGCAGAGGGAGCATGCCTGCTGGTTCCGCTTCCACCACAACCAGCAGAGGGAACATGCCTGCTGGTTTCCCTGTTGCAGCCAGAAGGGGAGGCGCCCCTGCCGCCTTCGCTGCCAGAAGGGGAGGAGCCGCCTTCGCTGCCAGAAGGGGAGGAGCCGCCTTCGCTGCCAGAAGGGGAGGAGCCGCCTTCGCTGCCAGAAGGGGAGGAGCCGCCTTCGCTGCCAGAAGGGGAGGAGCCCCTGCCGCCTTCGCAGCCTGAAGGGGAGGAAGCCCTGCCGCCTTCGCAGCCTGAAGGGGAGGAAGCCCTGCCGCCTTCGCAGCCTGAAGGGGAGGAAGCCCTGCCGCCTTCGCAGCCTGAAGGGGAGGAAGCCCTGCCGCGTGAAGGGGAGGAAGCCCTGCCACGTGAAGGGGAGGAAGCCCTGCCGCCTTGGCCGCCTGAAGGGGAGGAAGCCCTGCCGCCTTGGCCGCCTGAAGGGGAGGAAGCCCTGCCGCCTTGGCCGCCTGAAGGGGAGGAAGCCCTGCCGCCTTGGCCGCCTGAAGGGGAGGAAGCCCTGCCGCCTTCGCAGCCTGAAGGGGAGGAAGCCCTGCCGCCTTGGCCGCCTGAAGGGGAGGAGCCCCTGCCGCCTTGGCCGCCTGAAGGGGAGGAAGCCCTGCCGCCTTGGCCGCCTGAGGGGGAGGAAGCCCTGCCGCCTTGGCCGCCTGAAGGGGAGGAAGCCCTGCCGCCTTGGCCGCCTGAGGGGGAGGAAGCCCTGCCGCCTTGGCCGCCTGAAGGGGAGGAAGCCCTGCCGCCTTGGCCGCCTGAAGGGGAGGAAGCCCTGCCGCCTTGGCCGCCTGAAGGGGAGGAAGCCCTGCCGCCTTGGCCGCCTGAAGGGGAGGAAGCCCTGCGGCCTTGGCCGCCAGAAGGGGAGAAGCCTTGGCCGCCAGAAGAGGAGGAGCCCCTGCCACCTTTACCGTCAGGAGGAGAGGAGCAGGAGCTACCTCTACCTCCACCACCACCATTGGGAGAAGTGGAGCTCCTGCTGCCGCCTTCATGGCCAGGGGCTCCCCTCCCGCCGTCGGCATCGCCTAGGGTCGCCTGTGTCTCCCTTGCATCTCCTAGGGTTGCTGCCGGTCCTGCGTCGCCTCCCGAGGGTCCGCTGCCGTCGCCTCCCGAGGGTCCGCTGCCGTCGCCTCCCGAGGGTCCGCTGCCGTCGCCTCCCGAGGGTCCGCTGCCGTCGCCTGGGGTCGCCAGGGATCCTGCTTCACCTGGGGTCCCTACACTGTGGTCGGAGCCCCACGGAGGGGAGCTGCCGGCCATCAAGAAAGGGGGGGAGGTCAGGAGACCAGCTCCCCCAGCCACACTTTCGCGGCCAGAGGTCATGTGGTCGGAGCCCCACGGAGGGGAGCTGCCGGCCATCAAGAAAGGGGGGGATATCAGGAGACCAGCTCCCCCAGCCGCACTTTCGCGGCAGGAGTTTGGGTGGTCAGAGCCCCACGGAGGGGAACTGCTGGCCATGAAGAGGAGGGGGAAGGTCAGGAGACCAGCTCCCCCAGCCGCACTTTCGCGGCAGGAGAGAGTGTGGAGGGAGCCCCGGAAGAGGGAGCTGCCGGCCACGAAAAATTGGGGGGTGCCGGAGATTCCACCATGGCCACCCCCCGGGAACAACTTGCTTCCCCCTCTTCCGGGACATTGAGACTGAGGGGGGAGGTGGCCATTGGGGCCATGTGTGCTTCGCACAAGGGGGGGGATATGTAACAGGGCGAGCAGCCCTGTACATTGTTTATTTATTTTTAGATCGGGGTCTCTCCCTCCGCCCCTGTGCAGATTGTTTTGTAGTGTTTATTTATTTATTGTATTGTATTTATGACGGCGTAGCGCCGTGTTGTTGTTTTGTTTATTTTTAAAACGTGTCCTGGCAGAGGCGAGATCGGTGCTCGTCCTCTGCCAGGAGTAATTAATTAAAACTCGTGCAGAAGGTGGCCATCTCCCGAATGAATTAAGTGGTTTAATTTGTTGCTAATCGGGAGATGGTCACCTGTTAATAAAAGCCTGCAGCTCTCGGCACTCTGGGTGGGTGTCAGAAGGAGAGAGTGTGTGAGAGGAGACGGAGTTACTTAAAACGAAACTAAATCATAGCATACAGGAACAGTGACAGCGACTGCCCAGCCTGACCTGTATGGTTCATGGTTTATTTATTTTGGATTTTGTGTTCGTGATTTGTTTTTGTTTACCCTTTTATTTTGCTCTGTGAGCAAGTGTTCTTTTGTTTAAATATTTATTTTATTTTTGGTTGCTTTAAATAAAACGGCGCCCGCGCCACTGCACAATACCTTTTTGTTGTTGTGGTCCCTTCTTCTGCCGTGACGTCAGACCCTCAGCCATTCCTGTCACAAAGCCATACATAAGAAATAATAATATTATAACAAAACGCAAAAAGATGCCGTCCCGGTTGAAAGAGAACATTGAAACCTCATCATTTATTATTAGTACCATACGTTTGTTTTTAATTAATGTTGTTAAGTTTTGGTGAACTCTTTTTCTTATTTAAATGAAGACTATAAATTGTAACGATGGATATCTACTCTGAATTTGTGTAAGTTTTTATAGCTTGAGCCATTGTATAATAGGAATAATGCACTTCAAGTTGAGCGTCGTGTTGGGATAACATCACTTCCTGGGTGTTGGATGCACTTGGTCTGTAGTTTGTGGAGAAAGTGAGGTTTGTAGGGTTAAGACTAATATTTAAACTTATAATCATACTGTATATTCTAGATTTTTTTTAGTTAGTATTTATTTGTTAAAAAAAAGTATAAAATGAAGTTCTGCAAACCACAGATGTTATTAAAAGGAAGTGTGCTGAGGTGGTGATCTCAGAATGTAATGTTAAGATGTAATTGAGAAACCACAGAGGCTATTTTGATGGATGACAGTCAGAGAGAAATGGTATGCAGAGTAAATGCTTTTATGTGACAGAAGAAAGGTTCAAAAGAAGAGGTTTGAAAAAGAAGGATCACATGAATTATTGCATGAGCAGACTGAATTATAACTAACCAATAATATACCAACACAATGTACAACATAACCAATTCTAGCATAGAAAGAGTGGAATGGCCATGTTAAAGTAACCAATCATAAAGGGATGACAATCTAAACCTTTCCATCTTAGGGAACTAAGTTAAGATATAAGAAAGTAACACTTGAAGTTCAGCAAGACATCAGGACCTGAATCTGCTGCAGTCCAGAAAAGCCTGGTAGAAGATACTCCATCCTGACCTGAAATAGGACTCAACCTGCAGAATGTAAGCTGGCCCTTCCTTGTTCTCATATTTCTAATGTTATTATGTTTTAATGCAGGGACATGTTTTAGCAGCCGCTAAAGTCGCAGTATCTTAAGAGCAAGTTTAAACAAAACCTTTTTTTTTTTTTTTTTTTACAGGATGCTCATCTTCCTAACCTTCAGTTTTCTCTGTGCAAATTCTGTCATAGGAGTTCAAAGTAAGTACCATTTTTTTCCACAATGATGTAATCTCACAAGAAATGTGAAATTGTATTAGGTAGTGATAATTTAGCAAAGGCTTCTCTTAAAGAAATTAGTTGTAAAATGAGAAACTCATCTCCACTTGCTGGTGTTTACTGTATTCTGGAAAGAGAAAAGCAGCACCAAAATGGCTGCAATTTGGAGGTCTGCTCGGTCCTGAATTTTAAGCCAGACTCAAAACCGACCCGATCCTGAGCAAGCACACCTTTTTTTGGACTCGACCCGACTCAACAGTTAAGCTCTTGCAACTAAAGCATGTGTCAGAACACACAAAAAAAATGTATCAGAAATTTCACTTTTGAACGCACCCTAAAAACTATAGCCTACTATAGTTGGAAAGAAAGCGTAGGTAGCCTACATCACATGTGAACTGATCGCATGCATTCCCCTTCAGTTCGTGTCATTAGGTTTTGTTACTGCAACATTTGAATAGTGAAAAAAGTATTGCATATATGGTACCAAGGTGGGATTTTTTTTGTTTTTTGGATTTTCACTGCTCCTTAATTTAAGGAAGTTTTGTTGGGCGTTTTCTCAGTAAATCATGCATGGTCAATTTATTACTGATGTAAGTAGTCTCAAATAATTTGTAGTGCCTGCATTTTATTTATTTAAAATGGACTCGCAGAAATGGAAATTCGTTTTTGAATTACATGTCATTACTCTGATGGTGACGTCACAAGTGACACATTTCGAAGTGCTCCGGCACAATAAAATTTAGGCTTTAAAACTGATAATACTATGTTTGGATAGACTTCCCTCAAACAGCAAAGTAAACAGCCTCCATACTTCATAATGTAGAGAATCTCTTTTGGCTGTATCGACAATACATATGAGATGCAGCATAAACGAACAGCCTGGATCCTCCAGCCATGAAGTCATGCGTACGCAGCTTTTAATTGACGTCATCATTATACTGCCAAAGGCAAGCTCATTCATCTGAACACCCCAATCACATGATCACAGCGTACCTTATCGGAATACAGCCGATGGAAACTTCATAAGACCCCCATCAAACAATTACTATTAACAATAACAATAAACGTAACAAAGCAAAAATGTCAATTTGACATAACCTATGTATTTTTATAAATTCAAATTTGAAAGAAAAGCAAAACAGTAATCTCCCTAATACCAACACACTCTTTGTATGCTGGACATTTTGAAAGAGTGTTGATGAAGATTTATTATTTAAATACAGATGACTGTAGTACGCGATTGCAATAGGAATGTCAGATGATATGGTAATATGCATATCACTGTGTGCATTATTACATATTATTATAGTTATCCATATCACACTGTATGACATTTCCCCAATAATAATGCATCTCAGTAGCTGATAAAAGAAGCATATGAGGAATATTTCTATGTAACTGGGTTCAGAAAATAATGATGAAGATTATTTAAATCAATGTGTGGGAGCTCCCCAGGAGCAGATCTTGAAATGTATTTATTTGAAAAAAACACTAATTATGCCTTGATTTGATTAAACCATCATTATTTAATAGATTGTTTAAAAACATTATTACAGACATTTACCAGATGAATAATGACGTCTATTACAACCTGCGCACGCATTACATGGCTGGAGCTGCATGACGAGAGCTGCATGGCTATATTTATATGGTGGGGAGAATTGTGGGTTAACCCAGATGAGTGAAGTACAAGTGATCCAGGGAATGGGAAAGTACAGGAACCCTCTGCTTTCCCAGGACAAGACAAACACTCCTGGAAGAAGGAAACTTTTCACAATCCGTGTCATTGTTTATAACATGATTATGGTAATTAATGAGAAACTTTACTAATGTTTGGGACGTCGTGCATCATGGAACTCGATATAATTGGCCATTCTTAATTGAGAAGAAATGGGGTAAAATAATTTGTCACTGAAAAAAAGGATTCTTACTAACTGACTGAATTTTTGAGTGTGTCAATCTTCTTTTATGAAATGAAAAGAGGGATCTTTGAACTGTGCTTCTGATGCAGCTGAATACCGGTTTCCAAAGGCTCTGCTAACCGATGCCAAGATCACCATTGATAACATCCATCTGCAGAATAATGACCAACAATGCAAAGCACAAGATGCAGGAAACTGGGTGGTGGTGAGGGTACTATTCAGCGCGTGTGGAACTGCGTCTCGGGTAAGGCTGTTCCTTCATATTATAATGGGAAATTAAATAAATAGTTTTAGTATGTATTTCACTTGTACAGTACCATAGGTTATATGTATGTCAATAGAAAACAGGTTTGCTTTCAAGTGACACCAAATACTGGTTAGTTTTATAATGAATTTGCATTGCAGTAAGGTTTTGGTCATTACAAATTTAGCAATTTGTACAATTGTAAACTGATAATTACTAAAATACTTAGAATACTTAAATACCTAGCTCATGTTGGGTAAATGTTTTATGCAAATGCAATGCAATTGACATTAGTAATATTCTGCACTCACAATGGTATCCTGCATAACACACAGGATGGACTCTACAAGCATCTGCATCAATAAAATGGTCTCTGTACTGACCTGTACTTAGATCCAGGGCTCAAGCCTTTGAATTACTACTGTACTCTAATGTTGTGAAACCTTTGATCTGCAGCATATTATGAAGAGTGCAGTACTGTATATGGTACTATTGACTGTGTTGTGCTTTGCACCAGCATCAAAATGTGTTACTTAACCTTTTAATTGGGATAAATCATTTGTAATTTGTAAGACGTTTGTAACAATTTAATTTGTAAGAAGTTTCACATTTTCTCATCAGAGATTTAAAAAAAAAAAAAAAAAATCCCTGTCATAGCATAGGCTTCTTCTCGTATGACACTGTGCAGTCAGTTATGTGCTTCTGCCCTAGTGGTACCATTGTTAAAGTTTGGTTTCAAGTAAATGTTTTTAACATATCATTAATAAAATGTATCTTGTAAAACTAAAATGGCCGTGGCTAGTGGGTGCTGAGCACATGCTAATTGTTTTCGGTGGGTGCTTGAGCCCCGGAGCACCCATGGAGCACCCAGTGCCTATTACCCCGTTTACACTACCACACCCGAGCCGAGCTGGGTCTGGAGCTGGAGCTGGCTTGCATGGTTCGCATTTACATTAAAGAAAGGCGAGCCGAGCGACTGACGTACACATAATGAACGTACTGAGTAGCAAGTTGATGATGCAATATGTATGCAATCCATACACATAAGCAAAACATTTGATTTGTCAGTTTCTAGCGAGTAAATATTTTTGCCAAATGTGTAAAACAGGGATGTATGCGGAAATATATTTATAATTTTAAAAATAAACCAAAAAGGTGTGGAGCCCTCATGGTACGGGTGTGCTAGTGTAAACGGGGTATTTGTGTCATAGCATTCAGCATATCTAAAAGAATCTAGAACACCATCAAACCCTTCTTTTAACGATATCACATTGCTTTTTCAGGTGGAAGGAAACAAGATAGTTTATTCCAACACGGTTTATGGCACTGTTACAGACACCCCAATACCTGTACGTCGTCTTGAGATCTCTTTAACATGCGAGATGACGGCTAATGAGACCTTCAGTTTTCAGTTCAACCCTATGGTTGAGGGTATGGCTGAATCAGGGTAAATACAAGGTCTCTCTACACTTATTCAAAACTAAAGCCTTTAATGATCCAGTCACGGAATTTCCCTATGAAGTGGATCTGAGTGGGAGGCTCTACATTGAATTTGTTGTGGATTCTAAGGATACAAGCCTCCAGGTATCTGCAGATTCCTGCTACTCCTCACCCACAGACACCAAGGGAAAGGACACCTACACCATCATTAAAAACAGGTACGTCTGGTGCTAAACACAAACTTCTTTTACCCAGACCTCATTGAATTTCTAAAATCTGGGGATCCCCGAGTGTCTCTTCTGGTAAAAGCACAGGGTGAGACAGCACAGGTTTGTCTCTTGGCAGTGTTAGGAAGGCTAAGATGGAAGGCATTGCTTTTCCTCATCACTTTTATAATGGATCCTGACAGCCAGGCACATGATTTATTAACAGAGACTGTTATCCAGGGCAACTTACAATACATATATATACAGTACTGTGCAAAAGTTTTAGGCAGGTGTGACAAAATGCTGTAAAGTAAGAATGCTTTCAAAAATAGACATGTTAATAGTTTATATTTAACAATTAACAAAATGCAAAGTGAGTGAACAAAAGAAAAATCTACATCTAATCAATATTTGGTGTGACCACCCTTTGCCTTCAAAACAGCATCAATTCTTCTAGGTACACTTGCACACAGTTTTTGAAGGAAATCGGCAGGAAGGTTGGCCCAAAAATCTTGGAGAACTAACCACAGTTCTTCTGTGGATTTAGGCAGCCTCAGTTGCTTCTCTCTCTTCATGTAATCCCAGACAGACTCGATGATGTTGAGATCAGGGCTCTGTGGGGGCCATACCATCACTTCCAGGACTCCTTGTTCTTCTTTACGCTGAAGATAGTTCTTAATGACTTTCGCTGTATGTTTGGGGTCGTTGTCATGCTGCAGAATAAATTTGGGGCCAATCAGATGCATCCCTGATGGTATTGCATGATGGATAAGTATCTGCCTGTACTTCTCAGCATTGAGGAGACCATTAATTCTGACCAAATCCCCAACTCCATTTGCAGAAATGCAGCCCCAAACTTGCAAGGAACCTCCAGCATGCTTCACTGTTGCCTGCAGACACTCATTCGTGTACCGCTCTCCAGCCCTTCGGCGAACAAACTGCCTTCTGCTATAGCCAAATATTTCAAATTTTGACTCATCAGTCCAGAGCACCTGCTGCCATTTTTCTGCACCCCAGTTCCTGTGTTTTCGTGCATAGTTGAGTCGCTTGGCCTTGTTTCCACGCCGGACAGTAGATGGGTGTACCAGGGTCCCACTGTTTTCTGCCAATTCTGAGCTGATGGCACTGCTGGACATCTTCCGATTGCGAAGGGAAGTAAGCATGATGTGTCTTTCATCTGCTGCAGTAAGATTCCTTGGCTGACCACTGCGTCTACGGTCCTCAACGTTGCCTGTTTCTTTGTGCTTCTTCAAAAGAGCTTGGACAGCACATCTGGAAACCCCTGTCTGCCTTGAAATTTCTGCCTGGGAGAGACCTTGCTGATGCAGTATAACTACCTTGTGTCTTGTTACTGTGCTCAGTCTTGCCATGGTGTATGACTTTTGACAGTAAACTGTCTTCAGCAACCTCACCTTGTTAGCTGAGTTTGGCTGTTCCTCACCCAGTTTTATTCCTCCTACACAGCTGTTTCTGTTTCAGTTAATGATT